>NC_056732.1:867535885-867835885 GCF_019279795.1 Protopterus annectens | reverse complement strand
CACACACACACACACACACACACACACACACACACACACACACACACACACACACACACACGCACACACGCATGCATGCACGCACACACACACACACACACACACACACACACACACACACACACACACACACACACACACACACACACACACGCGCGCACAGTTCCAGACATTACATATGCATCCACTTATTGATAATCAAACCCCCTCCTCACTCACACTCACTCATCTATTCACCCACTCACACATTCTCAACCATTCTCATACACACACACACATACACACACACACACACACACACACACACACACACACACACACACACACACACACACACACACACACACACACAAACTCATACACACTTACACACATGTACGCATGTGCACACATACATGATCCTACAGACACAAACACATGTACACACACGCACACACATACACACCCACACTAAGACGCCCCCACCACCATCACTGCTTCACTGAACTTACTTCTGCCAAGGATCCTCTGATAGAAGTAAATGGGTGACCACTGTGTTTTTATAGATGTCTGTTTTCCTCCTATAGTAACATTTTACATATGCATGCATGTGGGTCTAAGCATTTGAGAGAGAGAGGGAGACACCACAGTGATGACTGCAACAGGTAGTCCATCAGCTTGTATTTGATAAAAAATGAGAACCAGCAAACTCTAATATTTGGCATTATTGACTGCCTTTTTTCTCAGTAATTTATCAGAAAATTGGTCATTTCATGAGGGACAGAGCATCATTATTCAGCAAAATCAGGGACACTAAGGGGGGTGTCCAATGCATTCCATGATTATTTTTATTTATTTGCTCACAAAGAGGCATCTGAGGGGTGTATTTACACAACATAATGGCTGTTAAATGCTAGGCTTGTGAGTGTGTGCGTGTGTGTGTGTGTATATCTGAGTGAGGGGTGTATTTACACAACATAGTGGCTGTTAAATGCTAGGCATGTGAGTGTGTGTATGTATGTGTGTGTCTCTGTGTGTGTGTATGTCTGTCTGAGTGAGTCTTTCCACATACACCTACACATCTACACACATGTACGCATGTGCACACATACATGATCCTACAAACACAAACACACATTGTGTGTGTGTGTGTGTGTGTGTGTGTGTGTGTGTGTGTGTGTGTGTGTGTGTGTGTGTGTGTGTGTGTGTGTGTGTGTGTGTGTGTGTGTGTGTGTGTGTGTGTGTGTGTGTGTGCCAGTACAGCAGGTCTAAAATATTAAGTAGATAAACTATTTTACATCAAAAATATAAAAAAGTATATTGTAAGAAAAAAAATACACAATAATTTTAATAGACACACCAATCTCTAAGGGCAATATTACCCACCAGGTTGGTTTTATTGGGTTAATAATGCTTTTCTCAGAGTGTAAGTGTCCTCCACCTGCAATGTCAGGCACAACATTCCTGGGAAGGTGTATGTTCCCCAATAACACACACCTGTTAGGCATTATTGCTTGCATACAGAGTGTCAGAGCTAAGCTTCTTAAGCTTGTCAAGGGCGTTCTAAATGTTTAGTGTAAAGAAAAGCATTTGAAAGGTCGACTTTGCCTCAGCTTATGTTGATAACAGAGCTCAATGTATCTCACCCATGTATAAAACCACACTGATTCCCTTGCATTATTTAGCAATAACATTTTAAAGCCTAGAAGACCAGATGCTAATATACATTTTGCTGTCTGCATTTAAACTTGTAATAAGGCTGTAATATCATAGTTCATCCACATGCTTACTTAGTTTCAAAGGCATATTCATAGCTGCTGTTTTCCTTGGGGGGGGGTGTAGCTGATTTTTACCATTATTTCCTGTATTTCTATAAATTTCTATAAATTTCCACATGTAGCCTCATCCATATATTTATATTCTTATCCAGTTAGGCCACATGAGGATGTAGCTTCTGTTTCTGAAACTAATGAACAGATTTAATTTTCTCTTTCAGTACTGTTGCCATAAACTGTAGTCTAAGTTCATTTAATAACATTGGTGAAGTACAGTTTTCCCACAGACATTGGGCATTGAACTAGCATTATCAAACAGTGTATTGTAAACCTCCTGCAAACTTTCATGAAATGTCCTCAGAATATTTCACCTCATCACAGATGTAGCAAATGTCTGAAGACTAGTAACTGTATGCCTGTCCACTAACTGAAAGACTTAAAAAAATCCTTCTTTGCTATGGGGATAGTTATTTAAAGCTCCTTCTCAACTTCTGTTTTTTGCAGTAATTCTCATATCTGTTGACGCACTTGTGCCAACTATTTCGCACTGATTTTTTCCACTCCTGCCTCTGGTCATCTAATAACCTGACCACCAACAGCCTGTCTTCTGACTCTGCTACACATTGTTTAATTAAGTTAGACTTTAGAGCCTTCAACCCTAAAACCAGTTGACCTTTTGTTGCATCCCAAAACATATAAACAGCAGCCATTTCCTCTACTATTTGTATTCTTATCTCTTTTTTCAAATCTACTATGAACCTACTAGCTTTAAAAAGAATAATGTGCTTTCATTTAAACTCCATAAAATGGGTTGGGGTTTCTGCCATTGGAGAAACTAGACATATGAAATTATCAGTATTCCTGACTAATATTTCCCACTTAGCAACTTGACCAGTTTATTTATCAATACTTAGATAAGTCTTCGTGAGGGGAGATTTATATGTGTGTATACAATATCACATCCTATCATATGAAATATAATCCACTATCTAATAACTGAGCCAACCTCTTTATCATTTCAGAAAGAGCATACAGTGATTTTTTTTTTCCTTAACTGATGTGTCATCTAAGTCAGGTAAATAGCAAAATTAGCCCCAGGCACATACTCACCCTTCACTCAGTTAAGGAATTCTAATCAGTTGAGAGGAGTCAGGTGGAATACATGTGAGTTTTCAGTAGTGAAAATACCTAATCACTTGAGTATAAACCAAAGCATCCTGAGTTTACATGCCATGTGTTAACAGCCTAAACATTTAATGTTTACTGACCGGACATCACAACTTCTCAGATTTTTCTAGAAGGATGTGAAGTATTGGACAAGGCCTGAAATCTAAACTCCCCTTACTTTCTATGCGTTTTAGTCATTACTATTGAGATATGTTTCATGCAGCAGAGCATTATGCAGTTTGCACTGTTTAAGGAAATTTAACACTTTGGTTCACTCTACTGAGCTAGTAAGCCTATTCAAATAGCAAACATAAGGGGTAATGGTTATAATTTCAATAGAAGCAAAGCAGATAGCACACAAAACAAGGTTCAGCAAAATTTTAATTATAATCGTCAGCACCCACCACCCACAAGATGCACATATCATTTTAACTTCCACATAAAAATGTTATCTTATGTAGGACATCCTGACACACCAGAAACTACCCACTAAGGAGTGGACCCAACAAAACTGTATATAAACAACAAATGCTAACAATGACCAACAGAACTGTATATAAACAAAGAATGCTAACAATGACCAACAGAACTGTATATAAACAAAGAATGCTAACAATGACCAACGGAACTGTATATAAACAACGAATGCTAACAATGACCAACAGAACTCTATATAAACAACAAATGCTAACAATGACCAACAGAACTGTATATAAACAACGAATACTAACAATGACCAACAGAACTGTATATAAACAACGAATGCTAACAATGACCAACAGAACTATATATAAACAACGAATGCTAACAATGAAAAGGCACAGTACTGTAAGCTGTTTACAATTAGGTACTAGCAAAAAGGAGGGACACCCTTAAATATCCCTAAATACTTAAGGTCCCCCTTGTAGCGGTGATGCATACGATCCTTCTGAAAGCCATAGAGCCATTTCCCTCCTGCAACTTTCTGACAACCTTATATGGATGACTACACTATGGTAAACACTTTTGAGTAACACATATTCCAATGCTAGTAACAAGTTGTGAATACAAAAGATACATGATCAATAAACATGTATTCAATATTCTCCAGCTAATGGAGGGAAGCAATTTTCATAATTAATACCCTCCCCAAAGCTGCTAAACTATCGGAATGATATATTACAAACTTAGATTAAAATCTTCACAGGCCAAAATAAGTAGATCATAAAAATAATGTTTAGACCAAATACAATGACTGCAATCAGGTGCCTTAGTTTGGCTATTTGACTAGTATTTAACCAAAATTGTCAGTTATTATTTCAGAGACATGCTCAGTTTAAATCACCTGTTAAAATTGTGATTCTTGAAAGGGAAAAAGGACTTAGTTAATGAAAGGGAAAACAAGGAAGTGGGCTATTTGTGGGGTAAGGGCAGAGAGGTAATGGGCTAATAAGGGGAAAAAGTCATAAAAAAAAAGAAATCGGCCTAGGTACAGCACAAACTAATTACTTAACTTGTCCAAAAGTCTTACTTGAAATCCTAATGGATAAAACTCAGTCCTAAAGTTGTAACCAGCAGGCCAAAATTAAGTACAGTAACTGAACGGTTGGCCACTCACTGACAATATCAAAGTCAAAAATCAAAGTAGCCACACTGTAGTCACAGAACACCTGACGCAAAATGTATGTAATCTTGGAAAGTACAGATGAAAAACAGATTGTACATTAAACCAAAAGTTTCAACCATTAGATGTTGATCAAGCATTGTAGCCAAAGTCATACAACTGAAGTACTTTACAGTCACAAATCATATGACATATGTTTAACCACATCACAGAAATCTCTAATCATGCATGATCTCTGAATTTGAACCATGAGTCCTCCATTGTTTCATTGATTGTTGCTTAGCTGTAATGAAAGAACAGACAAAGCTAAGTTTTAGTAGCTTAGTTTCTTTAGAACTCAGCAGAAGGCTCACCTTCTTCTACAGTCCTAAACAGATTCCATGTTTTTAAACATGTCCTTCCCTAAAAGGTTAACACTGATAATGAACAGACATACTGTATTGAAGGTTTAACCCATGCCCTCAAAGTAAGACAATAGCCATCCTGACCTTTTAATTCTGCTGTATGCACAATCATAATCAGAAACACTTAAATACCATTATAGGAAATAAAGCCCTATAGCCAATTTAATTGTAGAATTTGGTTTTCTTTGTATGACAAAATTGTAACATTCAGTGGGTGAGGTTTAGCATTTACTATGAGTGATTTATCTGTCAAATATTCAAATTGCTAAAGTCAAGTATCTTAAGCATTCTTTTTTGATGAAACATAATTACATAATCTAGCATCCAAAAATTCATGAACTGGGGTGAGTACCTATATTTCATTATTATCTTCCTTAAGATATTATGGGTTTCTACTTCTTGCAAACATAAAAAAAATGATGTTTTACCCCTCTTCTACCTGATAAAATTAAATTTCATGTGAATCTAGCTTATTGGCCAATTTTTGGTGATACTGACATGCGACATACTAATTATTAAGAAATCGACAGACCTTACAAAATATTATTTGGTTCATTCTTAATGCATTGTTCATCCTGCTTACAAGATGCTATAATCACTTACCTGAATTTTACAATATAACTAAGTTTAAGGATTCTGGTCCTTTCTGACTGCAGGCAGTTTTCTAAAAAGTAGCTATGCCATCATTCCTGTTAGCATGTGCTTGCTTCTTTTCATCCATCATTATTTAGACTCAGTAGGGTTTCAATTAAAGAATAGAGGTTAGTTTTATTTCAGGAAGAAAGATTTATTTCCTGCAGTTCCATACCATACTGCTAACCCACTCACTGATATATGACAAGTCCAGCAATACTGCATTTCTTTGGAGCACACATTACTAGCTAATTGCATCTTGCTGGCTGTTGCCCATAATTTCATTATGAAAACATGCCTAGAGCTTTAGACTTGTATGGTACATATCACTCTGCACTCAGCACTTAGTAGCTAAACTCGTTGATACCAATCCATTGGTTAGGTCTAGATATCATTTAATAAAAGAACACTACAGTGAAAATTATATTTTTTGCAGCATTTCATGCACATGAAAACTGAATAAAAGACAGCATGATAATTTCCTCACTGGTTATTTGATTAAGATATAAATAGTAGGAATGCATTTACTATGTTTTATCTTTCAAGGATGGTGAATGTGGGCAAGTGCATCAACCATAAAAAACAATGGTTATTTATTATATATACAAATGAAATGAGACAGGGAGAATGATAAACACCAACGAGGATCACATTCTTTTTTGTATTTGTAAACTTGTCTAAAATATGACTAAATCTAGGAAATGTAAAGTGCATCTTAAAAAGTCTAAGTTTCTAAATAAACATAACTTGAAATATGGAAAGTCATCCTCTGCATATCTGCATTCATGCTTTACTGTATTATTAACATATAATCATATATCCAGGAAAACAGTGCATACAGTCTGACCCATTTTTTTTGAGCACACATTTTCAGTTTTCTATTTGCACTGCACTTTATCATACAACATGCTATCAGCACATGAAACATTTTAGAAGAAATAGTTCTTGCTGAAATTGCCAATATCTAAATATGCTTGTTCTCATTTCGTTGTAGATGCTAGGTTTTATGTTGGGGGCATAAGAGTCAGCAAAGAGGGAGGAGGTGAATCGCATGCTTGTTTAAGACCTATCCCCTTTTCTTAAAGACTTTGCAAATTCAGAATTGGTATAAATAGAGATTTGGTGTGATGAGAGAGGAGTGGGGTGCAGGCAGGGCTTGCTTCATAAACATGATTATTTAATTATTTAGAAATGTGTGGTGATTGCTTCAGTGCCACAGGATTGGGATTGCAATCTTATCTTTAGAAGTTTTAGTTGTGATTAATCATGCTTCAGTTAAGCAACACATTATTAGTCATAGTAAAGCCATCGTTTTGAAAATGATCAGAAAGAGTGGTGAAGCTTCTTCATTAAGATTTATGTCTGCCCCAACCTCTTTGGTCAACCACATACAATATAACATATGAAAGGGAAGAGATAAAAGAGAAGCACACAAAGCACTGCAGAACCTTACCGCTGACTACTGTCTCTAGAGACCAGCATCAGCTGCAAACAAACAATGGTATTCTATAGCATTCGATACAACTGATTTCCATTAACTATGTACAGCTGTGTACAGATAACCCAAACCGATTCAGACGCCTTTTGAACTAGTAAGCAAAATGTCTGTTGAGGTTCTTATCAGATTATTATTAGAAAGATTTGCACAGGAGGAAGCTCAAACAGAGATGAGATAGTAATTCATTCAGCATGATTGCTGGAATTGTAGGTTGAGAGGAAAACAACCCAAGCATACACTTTAGTTAGTTGCCAAGATGTGCTGTGACTTGAAAACCATATGCAAAAACAAACTTTGGTGAAATTGTCACATAACAGGTGTTAGGAACTGGGAATACATTTGTTTCTCAGAATGCACAAGAAATATTTCTTAAATAAAATGAATGCAAAAAAATACTTCTTTTTCAGTCACTCGCATGCAAGTTGCAGTCATTTCTGCAGTTTAATCATTAGTTGTGCAATTGCAGAAACAAGAATTACTGGAGTAATCAAAGAGAGTTGTGCAAGAGAGTAATGCTAAGGGATGGAACATTAGTACTAATTTGGTCATACTTGTATTTTAGAATGGAAAAAGAAAGATGCTTTGTGGATATTTCCTTATAGATGCATTCTGAAAAATTAGTAAGAAGCTACACTTTGATGAAAACCTGTTGGGATATGTCGTTTCTGCATTGCAGTTGACTGAAAAATGAGTGCATAACTAAGCAGTGTAGAGATATGAAATCAGGAAATCAAATGCTGCTGACCATTTCTTTATTATCTAGAAATTTTCCAATGTTGTGCTTGAAAGCACTTGCATATACTTTTCAGACTATGTTTTATTAAAGGTGCAGCTGGGGGCACTGTGGCAGAAGGCCATAGAGGAGACTCCAAAGAGACTTTTTGGAGATACAGGTTTTGTTCAGAAGGTACTCAGGAGACTAAGGATTTATATGCTTGGTTGCTTTCTTTCTTGAAGACTTTAACTGTAACTGTAATTGGTGGCTATTCTCCAAGGGTAAATGGTCTTTCCTGTGCCAGTCAAGCTGTAGTTCCTGAGACATAAGGGATATCACAGGGCTGGAGATCCATTAGGGAAGATAGTAGAAACATATTTTGGGAAATAAAAATGAGTACCCAGTAAATGCATAGGGTGAGGCAGAAATTAACAGAACCAAGTTTCTGCTGCAAATCAGAAAATGTTAATGAGTTACCGAGACAGTATTGTCAATTTTACATTTTATTCCGAACCAATCATTTCACAGTTTCTGTGGATTCATGTCTGGGTATGCTCAGTGATACTGCCCTGACATTTTAAAAATAGATAGATAGATAGACAGACAGACAGACAGACAGATAGATGTAGTGAAATTAAACAAACTATCCCAAAACTGACAATGAAATATTGATTTTGCACATGTTAGCATACTACTATGCATTTGCTGAGCAACAGTCACAGCACATGAAAAAAGTCAACTAAAAGTTATAATAAAACTTCAGTTTTTGCAGGGTGGAAGCTCCCCTGCACTGCCCCATACCCCTGCTAATTTTATATATACATATATATCTATATATTTATATATCTATATCTCTATATATTTCAATATTGCAAAATTTCTTGAAAAGAGCATATTTCCCTTCCCCAAAAATTGTGCAATCTCACACAACTGTTGACAATTTGTGTAGTTGGCTCTGTTTTGTCATTTAAAGTGATGTTGACCAGTGATAGAGTTGACGAATTTCAGTGGACCCATACATGTCAGCAGAGTACAACGCAAGGATCCTTTAGTTTAATAATGGGCTTCATGACAGATGATCTGTTTAAAGAGTATGCCAACATTTATTTGCTTGTTTATTTATCAGGTGTTTATTGTTTTCAGACAGATTTTGCAGTGATGATAGTTATGCTAGGAGTGAAAGTTTTTTTTTAGCTTTGCAAGAGCACTGTTTTTGTTTTTCTTTTCTTGTGGTTTTCAGCTTTGGTTAAATCCATTTTTAGTGGAGAGCAGTTAAAAATGCAGAGGACAACAGACAATTTAGCTGCATAAAAAAAAAAAATCTTGTTTTCAGACCACAAGCTGTCTCTCTATTTCTCTGAACCCCTAACTCAGACCTTATTAGCTTGCATTGCCCATGGCATTTAGCAAAAAGGAGTGGAAGAGGATATCAATGTATATAACACATAAGGACACTGGTCAAATGACAAGCAATCAACACAAATAAAACATTGTCTGTGTCTGCCCCCCCCCCAGTGTGTGTGTGCATGTGTGCATGTGTGCATGTGTGTATGTGTGTGTGTGTGTGTGTGTGTGTGTGTGTGTATGTATATATATATATATATATATATATATATATATATATATATATATATATATATATATATATATGTGTATAGGTCCCCTACAGATGATTGAAATCTTAAAACTTCGACTTTCATATGGCCGAGACCATATGATCAAAGTTTTAAAACTTTGAACGTTCTGAACGGCGATCTCAGTACAGCGTGGAATGGGAAAATGTCCCTTTTCCTTGCTGTAGTGTGATCTCGGAGTTAGTATATTTAAATAGCAGGGGCTGTGGGGGGCACCGCCTCCACATGAGGGGTGCAGGGAGACTTGCCACCCTGCAAAAATGTCCAGTATTTTTTTGTTGTTTTGTTTTATTTTTTTTCAGGTGTTCAAACTTTTGAAACATTGATCATATGGTCTTGGCAATATAAAAGTCAATGTTTTAAAAGTTCGATCAGAAGATTTAGAAGTTTGTGATTAAATCCACATTCCAGTTGCATACTTCACATTTAGACATATTTATACAATAAACATAGACTATGTTAGGGAACTCGTAGCCGCATTGACCTGTGACCCTGCCAAAAAAACTGCACCTGGAGCAAACGCACAAATGATGAAGGAATTCATTTTGCTTTGTTAAGTCCTTTATGTGATGCTTTAGGCACAACATTATGCCTTCTCAGAATGCTGTCCAGAAATATGAAGGATAGCTGAATTATTCAGAAGGAAAGGTAAGTCATTGTACCACAGCACTACAGACAGTGTATCATATAGCAGGCATAAATAAGCCTTTACACTCAGCTTCACTTCTGTCATACAATATACCTGCTGCTGAAGAGAATTTTAAATAACAGAGAATCCAGATGTACACGTGTACTATAACTTCTAAAATCTGCTCTTGTGGCCAGGAACATAAAGATGAAGACACTGTAAATGTCGGACTAAACAAAATTACAACCTTATTTCATAAGGAAATATATACTTATTTCAGGTACTTGTTACCAATTTTCTTATATATAGCCACTCACTTCACCAGGGAAAGTGATCTGATGTTGTACTTCCATAGGCCTATATGGAGTCTAGGCCTGAATAAATGAGTGCACTTTCTCAATTTATGCATTCCTTGCAGTTTGGTATAACAACATGGTGCATTTTTTGCGTGTTTGTTTGTTTGATTATCAGGCATAATTGAGAGGGACACCTACAAGGTTTGCATACTTCCTTATTACCAAACTCTGCATAAGGATGTGCGCTGTCCACTTTTGAAACTGTATCCATGACAACCACAAGGAAAAGCTTAAAGCAGCACTTTACTCCAAGTGTAACTTATTTTTACTTAATTGAATAAAATGCCTAAATAACAAGCTTATGGTTAATATTTCTCATTTGATAAATGACAAGTAGCAAACACTTTCACTGTAGTCTGTAATAACTCTTTCACTTGTTTCATTCATTTTTACTATCTGAAATACCAAATTTAAAACTTTTAAATGTTCTGCCTAAATAGAACAAACTAGAACAGACTAATAATATTACTGATTCAGTCAATACACATTTCATGTTACCGCTAAAATGTGATTAGTTTTACTCACTTTGATGAAACTTTGGTTTATTGTCATTGACATCAGAGAGAGTAATGGTTACAGTTGTTGTCCCGGACAGGCTTCTCATCTGTCCAACCATATCTTTTGCCTGAATGATCACAAAGAACTGTTCCTGGGATTCTCTGTCCATGTGAGCAGATGCAGTCCTAATTGTCCCTAAAACACAAAGCAGGTTTAGATCTCAGTTCTAGGTATTAATAAAAGTGCTTCATTTAGATATGTTGCTAAGACGGGCATAACAATAATGTTGAAATTCACTGAAACATTTGCTTAAACTCTTGATTAGTTGACATTAAAATTAATTATTGCACTTGAGAAATTTAAGAACAAGATATAGATTTGCTTCTTAAGGACATGGAAAGGTAATATAAACATTAGCTTAGTTTTTAGTTTAATGTCTTTTCCTTGCACAGAAGTCCAAGGAATGAACAAACAGAAGATTTCATGTAAATTAGGTGTCATATTCATTTCTGGCTGTAAGAAAAATAATGTTATGTTGAAATAAGTCGCTGTACCATGCAGACTGCAAACTTCCAAAGAAGACTTCTTCCAGTTTATTGTGTTAACAGTCCCTATCTCATTTAGCACCCTTGTCAAATATGTCTTCTTTAGGGCTTTGCAGTAGTGTGTGATACCTCATTAACAACAAAGGCCTCAAGAGAATACTTTGTTTGCAATGCAGACAGAAATTTGAAACTGGTTTAATCTAGTAAAGAAGGAGAAAGTAAATCTGTATTGTACATTTCTTTATTACTTATTTTCTGCAAGAAACATACTCATGTTATTTATCTGTAGTTATACATACTTTGCAACTGTGTGTGTGTGTGTGTGTGTGTGTGTGGGTGTGGGTGTGTTTGTAAATGCATATAGGTGAAAACAGGAACACACACACACACACACACACACACACACACACACACACACACACACACTTATTGCTTTTGATAATACCAGATATTTTATTGGGCCAACCCATAGATTGATCTCCTTTAGCAGTACAAATATAAAATATGGAGAATACACTCACTGTAAATTTGCATTTAAATTTAATCAAAAGAATGAAAGACTACCAGCTGGAAAATCCAACATGCAATTTATGTTTGCAATGCAGACGTACTACTTGAAAGGAATAAGTTACTTGCTGTATAGCTTCACAAATCAGGGAAGCAGAACACAATCAGCAAAAACAAATATGCTTGTACAATACATAAAAAAACAGCCTCATATAATGACACATATCCGTTTTCATGTAACCCAACAGCAGAAATAAAGAGTCAGTATTTATGAGTGACGCAAAATGATATGGAAACAAGGTACCATTTACGCAGACTATGTCAAAACTGTTTTCATTACCTTACAAGTAAGTTACAGTGGACATGGAGAGATTATACTAAGTACGGTAACTACTCAGGACTTTTTTTTTTTTGAGATCAGAGAATGTGCTACAGACCTTTAGTGTTCACCCCTAAGTAACGTACAATAAACAGAATATAATGACAATTCCTTACACTTTTATGAACAGGGTTAGTGTCTGTAATGCTGCTATTATCCTGCTAAGGTATTACTGTACTTTTTCAAGTTGCTTCAGTTGATTAGATCAAAGACTATAAAATACAATGCTGTATTAAATAATGGGTTGTACCAGTGAGCTGTAAATAATACAATGATCTTCATGTAATGAGCATGCTTGGTCATTATTACCAGTAAGAGTACAGAATATTATTTTCTGACTTGGGAACAAAACACTGGTCAGGTTTCAGTTGTCTGTCATTGTCTTCAGATCTTACATGGCAATGATAGATTTTATGCTTTGACCATTTATTTCATATTCATATTCTAGCTACTTTTTGCCAGATGTCATGGTATTATGATTACTGAGGCCCTATCAGTTGATTGAGTTTTCAGAAATTTGAAATTCATATGGTTGGGACCATATGATCTTGTTTTTGAAAACTTGAAGCTTTTGAATGGAAATTGTGGTACACTGCAGATCGGGAAATTTACCCTTCCTCTCACTGTAGTGTGATCTTGGAATTGGTATAAATAATTTGCAGGGAGGGTATGGGGGAGCAGCCCCCCACATGGGGGTTGCAAGGGGGCTTGTGCCCCTGCAAAAAGTAAAAAGGTAGATTTTTATGTTTGTGTTTTTTTTTTAATGTTCACATTTTCAGAAACTCAGTCATATGGTCTTGACCCATATAAATTTTGAGTTTCTGAAAACTCGATCATCTGACATAGACCCATTTACTGTTATTAAAGATAAAATCATGGTTACTACAACAAGTTTTTAATAACATTTATTAAAGTAATTATTCTGTAGTTCAAGCTGTACCATCAGATAAATGTTTTATTTATTTATTTATTCATTCATTCATTCATAAAATACAGATTTCTGGCAAATTTTTGAAAGAGCTGACAAATTACATCTACTTTTAATTATATTCTAGTACTATCTAATCAGAGTTTTCAATGTATATTATCCCAGCTAGTCAGATAAAGCCTATACACTGCAATAACGTATAATTCATAAGACGTAAGTTGATCATGTTTTCCACAAAAAGTCAAATGACGTGTGTTGGAAGATTGACTTTATTAATGTGAGTATAAATTTAAAAGAAGCTTAATTGAAATATGTTTTTATTAGGAAAACTTAGATTTCAAGGAGGACAGTTTGAAGCCTGTATCACTATGTGTTAAGTAAAAAACTTTGACAGATAAAACTGTTATTTATTTATTTGGTTTTAAACTGACAGCTTTCCACTGTCATGAAGTGAAATATATAAGATTTAGATCAGTGAATATCCTTTATTTGAAATTTCTCTGTCTGTTTTGAGAGGTAAATATTGGAAATAATCTCTGAATTGAAATGCATACCAAATGCAATGGCTGACCAGTATCAGAGAGACTTTGGGCATGTCTATTCTGAAGATGAGCAAAGTTTAATTAACAGGCCATATGTTGGAAGAGATGGACAGAGAAAATAGGAGTGCATAGCCAGCTCCATCTCCCTCTCGTCATCTGAGAGAGGTGGCTGCTGGAGTGCCACTGCAAAAGATACAACTGTCTGAAAGTATTGTACTGCAGACATGGGGATGAGGCCACTAATACTGTAAACACTATATAGAGTCTAACATGAACGTGCAGAAGCACATATTTACAAAGGCCCAGCACATAGGCATTGCAGCATTTTTCCCAACCAGATAAAGATTATTAGCAGCATTCAGAAAGCCTACTATCCACTTTGAGGTGACAGCTAAGCTCACCAGTTCAAATCTCCTTTTCTCCCACTGCTCTAGGGTCCTATGGGATTTGAGAAATGGAAATGACAGGGAATGAAGGACTGATGTTCACATTAATTGAAGGAAGGGAGGGACATACATATATCAAATCACTTTACAGTACACTAGGAGTAAAATATTCTCTAAAAAGAGACTTATAACATCTACTGAGTAAATCAACAGGTAGAAAATATCAAATACTAACAATTTATTTATTTTCTGTGAAGGTAAAGAGGTCATACCTCTCAAAAGCTTAGAGATTTATACAAGTGACATACCTTTTGTCAAATTCTTAGTAAGATATCATTTACAAGAACACGTGTTACAACTAGGTCTTTTGGCTTTCAGTCTGCCAGTGAAGGACAGTTGTCACTTTGTATAAGATCATAGGATCATAGGAAGTTACTAGGCTAATGGTGCAAGGGCCCTTACAAGCCTAGCCAAGTTCTACCCTTATTTCCACAATCAGCACCTATTGCCCCTGTCCAAAAGGGGCACAGGTGGAACCTCTGGATTGAAATTATGGTTACCCATCCAATTGTCCAGACTGCGATTTAAGAGGGGCAATCAGGTGCTTTGTTTGACATGAAGTGGGAGTCTGTTCCAAAGGTATGGTAACCTCTGGGCAACAAATCTGTCCCCTCCAGGAAGTTCTATTAATGTTAAATACCGGGTTAAGGTCTTTAGAGTGAATAGCCCATGTAAAATTTGACTTATGGATATGCAGCAATTCCAATAAAGTATGGTCAGAAATTGCCATGTACGCAAGGCAGAGGTCACCTCTTGATTAGCATGTATGAAACAGAATAAAGTGTCAGTGATTTCAGATAATCCACATAGGACAGATGCTGAAGACCTTGAATTTTCCTTGTGAAGTACCTTTGTGGTCTCTCCAGTTGCTGCAGGTGATTGGAAAGGTACATACCTAAAGGGGCTTTGTACTCAGTTATTGGTCTGATGAGGGAAGGGTACAGGGAGGGTATCATTTATTTTTTTCTGGAGGCAATGCCCTTGCATATGAGATGAACAATATAGAATGTCCTTCTTGCCACTGTGGAGACATGGTGTTCAAAGGTAAGGTTGCTGTCGACCTGTGTGCTCAGATCTCTCACCACTGAGTGCTTACTGAAGGTGTTGCTATTTATGTGGTAGTTAGCATTAACATTGCTCTTACTGAAAAAGATGACAATACATTTTTTGCATGGATTTTAAGACCATGACTTTGGCACCAATCATTTGTGTAAGACCCTCTTATAGGGTGTTTACATTATTTGGAGATTATATGACTGCTCTCAGCTTGCAGTCATCAGCAAACTTTTTCAGCCACAGACCTTTAGTTTTTGTTTGTACTTCAAGAAATAGATTCCAAACAGTAGAGGTCCCAGGACTGACCCCTGAGAAAAAGCACTGGTTACAGGTCTGATGTTGGAGGTGGATTCCCCTATTTTGACTATATGGGTTCTATCAGTGAGCCAGTTAGTGACACATCTAATGATATAAGGGTTGATAGCTAGCTGGGTGAATTTGTCAATGATTCCTGAGTGGGGGATAGTGTCAAACACTTTGGCTAAGTCTAGGTAGAATGTATGCATAGACTTCCCCTCATCCAGGGCCTCGGTGACTATCTCAAAGAAATCTACCAGGATTAACAGGCATAATCTCCCTATGAAAATCCAAACTGAGTAAGGTCAAATGTTTGGAGATTAGCTATATCTTTGTTGATAAGGTCCATGATGATTCACTCCATGGTCTTGTAGATAAGGCTAGTCAGACTAAAAGATCCATAGCTCCCAAGGTCAGTGGAAGCACCACCTTTGTGCAAGGGAATAATGGTGGTCATTTTCCATTCAGTGGAACAAAGCTGATGCTTAGACTATGACCAAAAAGAGTACCCAATGGTGTTGCTAATTCTTGTTGTAGCCCATGTAGGACACAGCCTGGGATATTAGCAGGTCCCACAGATGCTGTGTTTTTGGCCTTAGAGAGGGTGTGGCAGGGACAGTGGAGTGAAGTTTTTACAGAACCTGTCGGCCAACAGGTTAGCAATGTCCACAGGCTCAGTATATGTGGTATCATTAACTACCAGTTTGACACATATCTGGGCCTTTCCATTTAGGTTACTGATATAACTAAAGAATGCTTTATGGTTGTCCTTCTTCCAGTGAGTGCAGTTTCATGTTATGACTCATAGCATTTAGCAGAATAACTTTGAAGTTGTTTTTAGATGGAGTTTTAACATTGGGAATTTTGTCCTTGAGACATTGTCAAAAAAAGGCACTATAGGGTGGCAAGACCCTTGTCCAGTAGCTGAAATCTCAGGGGTGACAGATAAACCCATCTCTGGCAAAGCATCGAGGTCTGTCCGTCATGTTATCACAGGCTGACAGATACTGTATCCCCCTGGAATGACATCAGAAACCAATCAGAAATCAATTTTGAAGTTAATCATTTTCTGTTTGCATTGAGACATCATCCTAGGTAAAGGTAAAATCCTGCTTAAGGCTAGGGACATACCTGCATGAGACACATAGTCCGAGACCTCAGTCATGTCTCTCTTCCTATAGTCCAGAAAGGTAATTCTCAAGTTTTTCAAACCAACATGGACTATAACAGAGTCAAAACAGTACCTGTTGTAGAGATACTTGACTGCATGTGTGATATGGCATATCCTGGTACCTGACAGAGAGCTTGCCATAACCTTTTCCTTATCCAGCCTGATGAGAGGGACATCTGTGTTTCTCATGATGGATCACCTGTGACGAATATGTTTGGGTTTGTATTTTGCCTTACAGGCTTGACAGGTGAGACACCGGTGCATCAGTTATTATGTGTATTGTATTCTGAAGAGGAAGTATTATGTGTAGCATGCTTGTATTTGTGTTTGGGAGGTCTCTGGTGTATAGCTATGTTACATAAGAGGGCCTCTACAAATGTAGGTGTGTGTGATGTGGGTTTAGGTGGAGTAGGAGGTGAGGTGTGCATGCTAACAGCCTGCTCATTGCCATATGTACTGACTGGTGTGTGAGAAAGTATGGATTCAAGGCTCTTAATATAGTTGCATCTCACACATGCTGAGTTTGTGTGGACTAGGAGTAAAGGGGTGTCGGTGAACATGAGGCAGCTGCTACACTTCCTTAGGATGTCCATGTCGACCAAGCTGGCTCCAGAAACTGTGGGAAATTGTCCATCCATTGTGTTAGGTAAATTTATATAGTCAGTAAAACACTTAGGAATCGCTAATGTGTGAGAAGTGTATCGTCACCTTTGAGGCTAGACTTAGTGTTCCACCTGACAGTAGAGCACGGTTGTCAAAAACCTCTGGAGGACCACAAGCAAAGTACTAATAGAAAATTTAACAAGCAAAACATTTGCATCTACAACCACCAGCAGTAACTACTGCTGCGCAGCAGTGTACATTAGTGTGCTACATGCAAACAAGCACAAATGCAGGGCTTAAATAAAAGAAGAAATACATTTTAATTCAAACTAGCCAATAAGGATGCTCTCTCTGAACTGTAGTCCAATCACCCTCAATGAGATGGGACCCAGACAGCACTTCCTCCCACAAGGGTGCAGAAGGGCCTACCTGGAACTGTGCTATGCTACAGCTGAATTAGAACAGTATCCAGCAAAATGTGGCAGAAAAACAGTTCAGACAATTCAAACAGACAGTAGAATGCAAATACAAATTAAAAGTGCAATGGAAGAGCAAAAACAGGTGCCTGTACTTAGTTGGAAGTAATGGATGCCTCAAATATTTCAGTTTCTCATTGAAAGACTTGTTTTAGTGCTCAAGTGATACCAAGCAGTCTGGATTCAGCAAGTTTGAATCTAGTCTATGCTATAAAATGCAGAAGTACTAGAAATTCATAGTGCATAAAATCACAGTCACAACAGCAAAAAACAGTTTAAATAAAGTAGTAATTCACCAGCAGTTCCCAGCTTAGAAGGGTGTAGGCCACTCTCTCCCATCACAAAAGTCTAGACCACAAAACTTCTCAATGTAAAACAACTGGTTTTGGTGCCCAAGTGCTTAAGCCAGAACTAAGACACTTCAGAATAACAGACATAATAGGCCTTCAACCAGTGATTTCCAACTTAGAAGGGTGTAAGCTATCCTCTCCTGCCACAAGGGTTTACACCACAAATCTTTCTAATGTAGAATGACTGATTTGGAACCCAGGTGCTTAAACTGGAACAAAGACATTTAGAACAACAAGCACAATAAGCCTTCACCCAGCAATTCCAAACTCAGAAGGGCAGAGACTACTCTACTTAATGTAAAATAACTGGTGTAAAACCCAAGTCCTTAAACCAAAACTAAGTGACTTAGAGTAACAATTACAATTTACTAAGGCTACTAACAAGCAGTAGTAAATGCAGCAGAATAAATACAACTGAACACATTAAGAACAAGCAGCAAAAGCAAAATTAAGTAATAAAGCAGGAAGAGACATAAATATAGTAAAAGCAGATGAATAAGTGTATTTTTAATCAGACTACTAACACACAGTAATAAATGTAGCAGAATAAATGCAATCGAACACTTTTAAGAACAAGCAGCAAAAGCAAAATAAAGAAATGAAGTAGGAAGAAAAACAAATACAGTAAAGGTAGTTGAATAAAGTGTATTTTTTTTCTTTAGTTAAATAGAAAGGGAGAAAACAGAAGATAATTCAAGGTTATGAAACTAAAGAGGTGGGTCTTCCCAAATTATCTCACTGTACTCAATAGTATGAGCTGATACTAAGGGGCTGGAGGAAGTGTCCGGTATCAAATTTATAGCAGAAGTAGAAAACTCAAAAAGCCACCAAGTTTTAAGAATAAACATCAGTTGGGTGGGTATGTGGGAAAAATAAAGTGGAGACAGAATCTGAACAGAAGTAAAGATCCCTGCAGTATTAGGAATCATTGGAAATAAGTTTACTACCTCTAAGATATGTTCACAAAACACAGTGTTTACAGAATACTGTTAAACAACAACCTAAGAGCAGTTCAGTAACAAGCAATAGAGTTTCTTTAACAAGCCCAGACTGAAAAACAGTGATAAATTCAACAAAATAAATAAATGCAGCACATGATTGTTAAATATCACCAAACAGTTAGAGTAAGTGAAAAAATATATACTTATGTCAGCTTTGAATTTCCAGATAGTTTAGAATCAAGCCAAATCTTGGAGCCAGCCACAGGTGAACAGCCAGGCACAACAATGAAAGGAAACCAAGAGGTAGCTTCTTCTGATCTCTGCTGTCTACACACAAGTGAAGTTCTACAACAGGGAACAACACTGAAATAATCATAAAGAGTGAGAGTGTAAAGGGTTTTAAGTTAGTCATATTTATTTGGCTGAATGACAAAAGAGCTTGGTAAAGGAGTATTAGATATTAGCAGACAAATTCATTGCTAACATTAGCCTACTTAAGCACATTCTTGACCCCAATATCCCTAGCTTCCTGTGAAACTACATTATAAAAAGTCTATAAATCCCTTTTAAAGACTAAAAGAAGTACATCCTTTGGACCAGACAGCATACTAAGTTGCATTTTCATCAGTGCCAAGTATTTACTTTCTGAGCCTCTGCTTACAATGTTGAACCTCAGCTAATCCACAGGGGTTGCGTTTGATGTCTGAAGGACAACCACTGTGACCCTCATCACCACCATACTCAAGGATGACTCTACTGCACCTCAAGGTCCTTACTGGCCCATTAGTCTCACCAGCCTTATATGAAAAGCCATGGAATGTTTATTGCAGAACTCATTTATGCAAAGATAATCAACTTAATAAATCTAGATCACAATCAGTTTGGTTTTATGAAGATAATGCCCTGTCTCCTTATTCTATTAAGTTTCTTTGAAAAGGTTAAGGAAGCTGTGGACAGTGGTCACTCAGGGCATACTCTTTATCTTGATGTGACCAAAACTTTTAACACCATTTCCTATGCTGCTATTGTTAAAAATTATATAAACTTAAGGTAAATCCATATGTTATGTGTTGGTTTAGAAATTATCTATCCATCATATCTCAGGTTGTGAAAGTTGCTTGTAGTCTTTTTGAACATAATATTGGAATTAGTGGGGTATCACAAGGATCCCTGTTACACCCAATCCTATTTATCATATATTTTGAGATATCCAGTCTAATGCCAGAAGTGTGGTTGACCATGTTTGCTGATAAATGCAGGCTGGGGACTGTTATTTTCTCTTCCACTTATAATAAACAACATCCACAATGGGTGGAATATGCATATACCTGATCTACTGAAAATGGTCTCAATTTAAGGGCAAAAAGTGGAGCACAGTACTATTTGATAAAGAAACTGTTCTCACCTCATATATTCTAAATTCTTCAGACAGACACTGTCAAAACATATATGGGTACTTTTGCTGAAAATTCTTTTTCATTAGAGCTTCATGTTTCCACTATAGTCAAGAAACCTTTCAGTCTGGACCAGTTACTTTCCAAAGAAATGTGTATAATACCTAAACAAGTCATCCTCCCACTGTGTTTTTCCCTTATGAGATGCATCATTTAATATAATGCTCCCTTTGGTGTGTTTAAATCAAAGCACACTTCTCAACTAGAAAGGACCCAAAGATACCTTATCAACAAAATCAAAGGCCTTAAATTGTTTAACTATTCAGCTAGATTGGCACAACTCTCATTATATTCATTGGCCATCATGCTGCACCAAGATGACCTGTGTCTTGAAAACAACACAAAATGATAAGGGGGGTTTGTTATTATGTTTCAAATGACTAAAGCTCAAAAATGTATGAAAATTTAAATGATTCTATGACTTATAGTAGGGCTTTGAGAAATGAGATAAACAGAGTATATGCTAAGATAGATAGTTTTCTGTTTGATACCCTGTTTCAAAATTCTATATATGTAAATGATGTCAAGCATTTAACTGTTGGGACACCAAAGATCACAGCTATATTTGGAATACTGAAGAAATATAAAAATGTCCATAACCCCCCATTTTGACCAATTGTAGCAGCAATTGGGTGAAAGACTGAGCCTATTGCAGCATATGTAAACTTTCATGCTAACCCAGTAGTTAGGGAGGCACCCCATATCTTAAAAGACTTGTAGCACTGTATGGAATTGCTGAGACAAGCTAATGTTGGCAACACAGATTATAGTTTCTTGACTGTTGATGTGGTCAACCTGTTCTTGGTAATACCTCATAAGGAGGGGTTGGAATTTTTCAGGAAAGCCTGCTGGCTAGCATAGTTATTGACCAATCTAAAATTAATTTATTAGTAGAATTCATGGAGGTGGTTTTGACAAATAACTACATGATGTCTGAAGGTGAATTTTTCCATCAGGAAGCTGGAGTGGCTATGGGAGATAAATGTGCTCTAGGTTTTGCCAACTTGGTCCGCTTGGAATGGGAAAAGAGATATGTGTTTTCTTCTGCCTTTATGGCAAATATTGTGCGTTATGTCAGATTTTTGGATGACATCATGATATTATGGCGAGGGGAGGAAAAACTTGTGAACATCTTCATTGAATAGCTTAAGGGCACAACCACCTTCTTTGAATTCGCTTTTAAATTTCACAATAGGGAGATTGACTTTTTGGATATCCATCTGACTAGAGATGTTACCAGTGGAACAATGGTAAGTACTAGTCTCAGGAAAGAAACTTACTCGAACATGTTGCTGCATTTCAACAGTTGCCATCCGGTACATCAAAGAAAAGGGATAGTTAAAGTCCAATTGGTAAGGCTATCTCACCTCATAAGTGATGATGAACCTTTTTCCAAAGAGATTTTTTTCACTAATTAGTATGTTTAATGACAGGGGATATCCTTTGTGGGTGCTCCTGAAAATTAAGAAAGAGGTTCTGATTAAAAGGGCTACTACATTTAAGCCAATTTTAAAAGCAGACTTAATAGGTTCATAGGTTAGTACTAGGCTAACTTCCCTTGCAGGCCATTTTAAGCCTAGCCAATTACCCCATGACAGAATCAAACCCTGCACCTTGTGTTTCAAAGGTAAGCACCTTAACCATTACGCCAACCTCCCACCCTGGTCAGCACAGTGGCTAAGGACAACTTTGATTCACATGTTTTGGTATTGCAATATAATGAAGAGACACCAGCATTAGTGGCTAGTATAAAAAGCTTATGGAAAGTACACTTTGATAAAGAAATGAAAGAAAAATTAGGGTTCCAACCGAGGATAGTCTTTAATAGGGGTAGGAGCCTTAAAATTATGTTGGAGAGTGGAGGTACAACTAAAGTTACACACAGATCATTAATGTACAAATGTGGTGCATGTAAGGTTTGTAAAAATATTAATGATGACACCAGTGTATCAATGGGGGGGGGGGTACGAACATACCACATGATGCCCTGGAAGATGTAATTGCAATACCACCATGGTAGTCTACTTAGCCACATGCCTATCCTGTCCAGGATTTTATGTACAAAAAACCATCAGGAGACTCCAGGACCATATTGTAGAGCATTTGAAGGATATTAAAAGTAAAAACACCCATATTGTCCTTTATATTCATACCTGGGAATCTCCAAATTTCAAAATATTTGTATTTATTGTTATTGATATGGTTTGTAGTGATGTTAGGGGGAGTGATGTTAAACTTGAGTTGGAAATTAGGGAGGCTAAATGGCAATTTAGACTGAATGTCTGCTGCAAACCTGGGTTGAATGATTTTGTTTCAAAAGCCCCCTTTTTTGAAACAGAGGGCTACAGAAATATGAATTGTTTACATTCAAGAATTGTTTTTTCTTTTTTACAATTTTACTGCTATCTGTTATTACTAACTTACTTATTATATCTAAAATGTTTTTTAACTAATACTATATATATATTATAGTGTTGTTTAATGTTTGAAACTTTAATAACAGTAAAAGAAATGTAGCTTAGCTTTGGGCCACTTTTTATTTCTGGTGTAATTAATTGAATGATTGATTATTAACTTGAGTATATCATCACTATTTAGCTAAATTGATTTGACTCTGAAGAAGCTATTTGAATTTCATGGTGAAAGCACTCAGTCTGTTTGTGCTTTATTAAACTGTTTGCTACAACTTTACTGCTTTGGTGCTCGATTTTTAATTTTTTAGTGTTTTTCTTAGTTTATGTGACTTGTGTCTTGCTTTTCAAGCCATAAAATACCCAGTCCTATTTGACCTTCTCTTTCATTCTAAAACCAGTGACTCTACTAAAGAGATAGGTTCTTAACTCAACATATTCCCAGCTAATGGAATAAGATCCCACTATAGGTGAAATAAAATATTACTTTGACTACCTTTAATGCTAGTGTTGGTGACTGGACGGGTAGCAACAGATTGACACCAGGGTCATCATGTACAGCCGTGCTCAATTTTGGAGGTAAACATTATTATGTGTTTAAAATGGGCAGTATGAAGTTTTAAGAATGATTACTTAAAGGTGTATATGGATAGGCATTGTATGGTACTCAACACCACTTGCCCACTTTTGTTCCTATGTACTTATACCATCTTTGTCAGTTTTTAGAAAAAGAGTGAGAGCCAATACACCCAATTAACGCATACAGTATGAATCATTTATTTATTTATTTTTTATTTTACATTTGTTGACCGGGATCGTCCGACTGGATACTTGTCCATTTTCAGCGGAGGCCCGGGGAGAAAAGCTCCACAATGACAGAAGGTTACATACATGTTCAATATTACATATTATTACATTTAGTAGTGCAGTTAAGGAGAAAGATATACAGTATATATTGTAACAAAAACAGTCTAGCAATAGCTATCACAAAAAATACAACAGTTCCTATACAAATTTTATAAAGCATGTTAGGTTAAAGGACAATAGCAGCCTTTGAGCTTGAATACTATACAATGTTCTGGTTTAAGGTTATAGGTTCCTACCCTAGGTTGTCTTTTTAACAGAGGTTTAAGGGTCACAGATATGGTCAGAGACTGGACAAGGAAAAATTGTGTTCGGTCTTTTGAAGATAAAAGTTAAGTTGTTAAGCTAGGATAAGTATGGGGAGAAAAGAGATCTAGGTTAAATGAGGAGAGCTAATCTGGGTTAGAGCATTGGCAAAGCCAATGTGACTTAAAATGGAGTTTTAGTTTCTTTTTGAATTGGTCCAGGGAGGTAGTAAGAGTGAGGTTACAGGGGAGGGAGTTCCATATTTTTCCAATGGCATTGGCAAACATATATATACACACACACACATACACACACACACATATATATATACATATATACATAAATATATATATATATATATATATATATATATATATATATATATATATATATATATTACTGTATGATGAGATGACTATGATACCTCTGACTACTATCCTGCCATGAGCCTGTGCTATCTGGCCATATTTACCAATGTTTGGAAACCTGTTTTGTATGTGTGTACCACCATCGTTTTAACTTGTTTATATATATTAATGCACCTTTTGTTCTCATATGTAAATGGAACTTTTCTCTGCGGTCCTCGGCTGAAAATGGACGTGTCCAGTTGGATTTTTCCGTTCAACAAATATAAAATAAATATATATATATATATATATATATATATATATATATATATATTTATGTGTGTGTGTGTGTGTGTGTGTGTTTGCAAGTCTATTTTTACTTGTGAAATTGAACAAAATAAAATACCAGATCACTGAGCCCAATCTATCCTGGATAGGTTATAACATGTTTTTGACAGGGATGAAACAATATTCAATAAATCAAGCTCAATGATGTTTCAACAAAGTTCATTTTGACAATGTACACTGGTATACTATATATATATATATATATATATATATATATAGATATATAGTTTCATACATATATCTATATCTATACATGCAAGTGTGTATGTATTCACATACACACACACACACACACACACACACACACACACACACACACACACACACACACACACACACATAGAAACCTATATCTATATCTAACTATTAATATAGATAGACAGAGATATAGGTATATTAAACTGATTTTCTGGCACAGCAGCGTACAGACCAGCAGCTATAAAGACTCTAAAATCTAAGTAGTTCTTCACTGCTATGTAAAGAAATTAAATGATATTCAAGTCAACATGCCCGATTTTAATTGCTTTTCACCATTTGTTTGCTTTTTGATGCTCCCTTAGAGAGAATGAAATCTCACATTCTGTCAGAATGTTGCCCTTAAAATGCAGATCAACAGCTGAAACGATTTTGTAATCAAATTCCACAAGATTTTTCTTTTAATAGCATAGCGAAAGAGTAACTTGAAAAACTAATCAAATGATGTTAAACATGACAATTTATGCAACATCCCATAAGGACGATGGTACACTTAATAGGTATATTTACATGTTTCAAGAGGAATTTAAAAAGAGATAGTTTTCACTTATTACATATCACAAGGAAAACATTGCCTGGTTAGAGTGCAACCTGATAAAATCATATACATTTTTAACTTTAGTGAAGCTTTGATATTAAAATATCTATTTAGCCTAGAAATCCTAAATCCATAAATCCATACAGACAGAAAAGCCAAAGGTTTTCCCATTCAGTCATGTGACCAAATTCAGTAAAATTGGAAAGAAAAGCTATTAAAATACTGTTGAAAAAATCAGCTACCTACATAATTGCTATAAACTTAACTAATTATTGTAAATCAGTTAAACATTTAATCAGTAACTCAAAAATATTTGCTGGTTACATAGCATAAAAACGCCATTATGCAAAAACTGTCAGAAAGACAACATGAACATCTTACCCTTCTTTAGTTTTCAAGGATGACATACTACATACTAAAGCAAGTGGGTAAAAGCCTAAAAATAAACCCATGGTTTCCATCCTAAAAAACCCAAAAGTCACAGGGGTGAACTAAGATTCAAGGCACAGAGGAAAAAAATAAAACAAAGCAAAAAAAAACCATCAAAAGGCTACTACCCTGGATTAGTTTCATACTCATATCTCAGAGGTGTCAAATGCTGCATTATTTGTGTGGGCATCTTCCTATTAAACATCTACTATTCCAGCCCTTACACTAGGGATAGGCAGATAAGCAGCTAGAGAGACAGACAAAGGATGGAGACAGACATATGTAAAGCAGCCAGACCACAGATTTGTACTCTCTGCAGTACAAGATTTTCCTCATATTCTGCTATACAAATACATGGTTTGCATACTACAGTTCCAGAATATATATGAGAAACTGTTGCTACAACTAACTACAGATTAACAATATCAGCCACACATCTCACACATTGCCTATGATTTTAAAGGAGAAAAGAAGCCTCCTTTTTGGAGTCACAGACCATGAATTTATTCAACTTAATGCTGAAAATGCCATTAAAACGTTGCTCCGGAAATACATGGAAAATAACAAGCAATAATTTCCATGGGACTTTTGTAACATGTTCTACAAAATATTTCAGAGTATTCAGTCATTTGTCTTATGTTTGACCACAAAGTACAAGTCTATCATTTTGGCAAAGTTTTACAAATCCTCAGTATCAATATATACTCAAATACCTGATCCACTGTAACATGGCCATGATGGACTTAACAATGCCACTTCAGAATCAGATACACTGGTATTAGACATAATCTCCTTTCCAGAGCCCTGGTATAAACTTTTTATAGAGTTGAAGGGATATGGTATCTTCAAAACTGTAAAGGAAAAAGCATGTCTCCTTTAATGAAAATATGGTCCACCAGTCCAGTTCACAAATCCAGATGCTTTAGCTTTCCTTCTGCTCAAGACCAGAAAAGTTCATTAACCATGACAAACAAGCAATATCAAGAATAGTCAACTTTTCTGGCCACATGTTTTCAAGTCCTACAGCTTTTGTTGCAAAGCACTGGGAAACTGCCTCACTGACTATACAAATATTGGAAATTAACCAGATCAGTTACTTCTTTAATCCTAGTGTGTTCTTGACTTTGTCCTTGTCTAGTGGATTGCATGTCATCTGATCTTTAAAACAGTGTTGTTTAGACATTTGTTTTCCTATGGGGAGAGCACTCTTTTCAATCTGTTCTAGAAGGCAGGACAGACAAATAGTAGTTAACATATGTGATCTTCATGGTGGTTCGTCTGAGGAATCATGAACCACAGGAGAGATGTGAGGAGATAGTTCTCCCCAGCTTGAATGTACGTGCTTGTCCTCTGACTTACTCTTGGACTACAAAGGTTTCTTGGTTGTGAGGTGGATTTCCCAAGCAATTAGTGATCTTTACCATTTCATTTGAAGAATCAGAGATTCCCTGACAAAACTGGTATACTGGAGCACACTTTTCAAGAAAGACTTGTTTGTGGTGCTTGCAGTTTCAGGATTACCCATATAGCCCTGCTAGTATCAGCTTGAAGAGCTGAATAAGGTGGCTATGCATGTCCATCACTTGCAAGGTGATGGGCAAGAGTGAGATGTGATGACAGCTTAATGAAATGCAGCAGAAAGAAAGACTAGGACGGGCTTGACAGTGGTAATGGAAATCAAACCTGATAATGCAGATTGCCATCTCGCTAATGGGGACGGAACTAGAGTGTGTTTAGGTGGTTTACAAACATCAGATAAGTATAGTTGGCCTTAAAATTATAGACAGAGTTGGTTCATATTCCAGTAATAACCACACTTGAGTTACCTTGGCACCAGTGGAAAAGACCAGAATGATGAGTCCCAAGGTAACTCACTTTTAGGTTACTTAAAAAATCTGCGCATAACTAATTTTACCAGTATATATATATATATATATATATATATATATATATATGTATATATATACATACACACATATATATATATATATATATATATATATATATATATATATATATATATATATATATATATATATATATATATATATATATATATATATATATATATATATATATATATATATATATATATATATATATATATATATATATATATATATATATATATATATATATATATATATATATATATATATACAATAAATAAAGCATATCATCTGGCCCAGGAAACTTGGAGGGTAAATATTTGACTAATATATTGTAAATTTAACATGAAAATAAGTACCTCACAAATTCATAATCAAATGACTGGGAATTAAAACTTGGAAGTGAGAGTTCATACTATTTATTATGATGAAATATCCACTCCATCCATCGAAAAAAGAAACAGTGCACTGCTAGTTAATACAGTTCTTGTTACTACATTATCTAGGAACTTGAGAGACATCGCACATAGCAATCAATTTCAGTACTTAGCTTGTGATCTCTAGTCATTTGACTAGACGTCAAGAGATTCAGATAATCTGATCTTCAAGGATGTCTGTTTTCATGCAGATATATTTACTTCCATACTCAATAGAACTCAGATATATCTGTGAGCAGTGTTTTTTAAATTATTATTTATTTATTTATTTATTTATTGCGGGCATCAATGGCGGTAGCGAATAATAACAGCAAGTTAAAACACATTACTGTGTTCAACATTATTTCTATCAGTTTCCTGGTAATAGCATATCAGTTGTGATTTCCATAAGAGACTCATTTTTGCAGGACAGACAATGTATGGAAGCAAGGGGCAGTTCCAAGATCACAATGAAGTGATCAGCTGATATGGCTTGTTGAGGTCAGAAACAATGGGAGCAACAAATTAAATATATTAATGAGGCCTTTTGTTCCATCACAGTCTAATACCAGAGAGGTACACAGAAGGCTGTTATGCTATCCAGCATATGTAAGCAGGCTGCATGTGTGACAGCATGGGGTAGGTATACATTCAGTGTTACACAATCATTAATATAACATTGTAGAATGACCATCTATGTTTCTATTAGTTATAGTTTGATATATATTACTAAAACAACTATGCTTTTCACTTTCTTCACAATCAGTTATCAGACATGTGTACATATCTGGCAATCTTTCATGTAGTGCAGGTTATTTGTGAAAGCAATTGGCAAGTACGTGTCCACTGTGAAATAATCATTGATATGGCTTATTGGGGGTCAGTGTACATGTGTATGCAATCAGCAAGCTGAAATGCATTACTTTCATCATTATTTCTTTTAATTTCATTACAATAAAAATCATAGATATATGCAGTATGTCGTCATCATTTGAGTAGAGGTGAGAATGTAAGATACATGTAAAAACACAGAATGCTTACATAAACACTGTCAAATGAGTATTAGCATGACTATTAGAGAGGCACTGAATATGTGCCTTAGAGCAACAAAGTGAAATACACTATTATAGCTGAAAGAATCTTCTGGAGCGCAGACAATGTATTTGTCTTTTTGCAAGTGGGTTTGGAGAGATACAGGCTATGTTTGTAAACAAAGGGCAGTTATGTGATCACATCAAAATGATCACTGATGTGGAATGCAGGGGCTAAACTGTGTGTGTCTCTGATACTAAAAAGATGAGGTACATTAGTGCTTCCATTACAGTTACAAAACCTGCTCTCATTTAAAAGTAGTGCACCTACTTAGAAGGAATGTGTTCCACTAGGACTTTATCTATGCAAATTGAGTTGAAACTATTTATTATAGTTTACAATGACAGCAACATAAATCTATTTTCTTAATATTCTAGTTGTTACTTGATTATTTTAATTTTACTGCGTTCCTAATGCAAATGTATTCAGAGTTATTTCACAAGAAAGTTACATACCAGATGCAAAACTATAACTAAAGAAGAACACTTTAGGAGCTGCAGAGGCTTTGGATAGTATGCAGAAGCCCTGGAATGTGAAGTGTAAGCCATAGCTTGTGAGACTGGATGTTTTATCTATAATCTCATACTGGCTGACCGAAGCAGGATCCCATTAAAATAACACTAGCTAACATCAATTATCTTGATATCTGTGTATAATTCTTGGTGAAAGCAAAATAATGGTCAAAAAACCACTAACACATACATAGTAAGTCCAAACATGTCTCTCTGCATGACTGTCTGAGTGAACCATCTCAAGTCATTCACTCCCACATGGACAGTGACTGTGTCATAGTAATACTTGTCTGGTTTAAGGGACATTAGGGACTTTGCAACATTATGGATCCTGTCACTGAACAAGGAGCTTATATTCACCTTGTTCATGCCAGTTTAGTGAGTATGGAATCTGTATGCCTGAGTATAGAGTTATCTTCATCTACAGCATTTCCCTGTATAGTAGCAGACACTTGGGTGATCACTGTGAAACCACAATATGTGCGAGTAGAAAAGGAATAAGTGATGCTATGTGAGCTGTAAGCCGAGATCTTTTAGATTGTATTATAGGAGGCATTTGCAAATCTATCTTTACAGCCTCAGCATATGTTAGGGGATCAATGGTTTGCTTTGACTGATCATAGGTTTATAGGTATATAGTAGGCTAACAGTCACCATCGCCTTTATAAGTCTAACCATGTAATACAACCCAGCAGTGTCCCTATTAATCATGTGCCTTTATTGGGGGGGCATTGTTAGTTAAGACATTACTAGGGTTCATATAGGGGTATGGTAGTTTGGTCATTATTACAGTCTATCTCTGTCTATCAGAGTCATGGCGACCAGGCCCGGGGTGAATTTCTGATTTTTCATCCATTGTTCAAGGCTATGCTTAAATAGGGTTTGGGATGAACTCTTCTTCACATGGATGGGAAGCCTGTTCAAAGCATGGGAATCCTCTGAGACACATATCTATCTAGCCAACATATCTTATTAATGTCAGAGGCAAAATTTAAATCCTTGAGCTGCTTTTTCTGATTCCATTCATTTTGTGGATGTGCAAATGGTCCATCAGAGCTGGATCCAGAGATGTCTTGAATGCCAGGTGTATACTGTCTCTCAGTAACCTGTAGGAGACACTAAGGGCTTTAAGGTGACTCATATAGGACAGTATGTTTATACCCTAGATTCTCCTGATAAGGAACCTTTGTGGGTGTTACACTTAACTACCTTGGACTTAGAAGCAATGTTTTTTCTTATAAGTTGTGCAATAAAGAATGGATTGTTTTACTATCTTGGCCACATTTTGTCAGAGGCCAGATTACTATCTGCATATGTTTTCCAGATTCCTGGCTACCAGGTCAAATCTTAAGGGTGTCTTATTGATGGAAAAATTAGTCAGGGTGACAGCTTTCCCAAAAGGCACTATAATGCATTTGTTGGGATTTCATTTTAGTCTGCAACTTTGCCACTTGTCAGTTGTATGTGGTAGACCATCTTGTAAGATGCTTGTCTCATGGGGAAATCAATGCAGCCATTTACATGTGAACAATTCTGCCTAGATTGCTTTGAACACAAAAGTGGAAGGGAAACTGAATTTTTAACAGGATGTCATTGGCTTTGGAATAGTTCCTAACTGCTACAATGTTTGCAGGGGATACTGAGTTTATTTGTATTTCAAAGAAGACAGCTTGTGGTCTGACAGGTATGATGCTTACCCACAGAGGACTGGTGTAAGATGTTTGCCTCCATGTTCCTTAAATACATGTATATGTACATATAGTGTGTGCGTGTGTATGAATGTATGCACTTTTTTAATTTTCTTCAGTCCCCCTTGATACTTTGTTTTGCCAACCCATCCTCCATTGCCCCAAATCCATGCAGTGTATAACAGTTTATCTTTTACCCCCCCCTCCCCGACTTGCTCCAATATCACTAGGTCCAGCCGTGGATCCTAAGGGCATTATGTGGGCTCAGCCGGCTCCACTTCTGTCTCAGGGGATACTTTAAGTTCCACACTCATTCCCCTCCACCTCTGTCATTCACCCAAACTGCTAACTGAACATGGGTTAATTAGGTTGCAGTTACTGCTTTGTACCACCAGGGATGCTTTAAATATTTTCATCTGGTGCAGGCTCTACTGTAAATTGGAAGAAGCAGTGACAAGTCAGAAACCGAATGTAGCTGTTACCCTGTCTTAGAAAATTTAGTGCAATCAGACTAGCCACAGATGGGGTGAAAGCAGACTGTTGAGCCATGCTGCTGGAGAGCAGAGGTCCAGGGCTGGTCACAGTACTCAGACGTTGGAGGAGACCACTACAGAAGACACTGAAGAGATATAGATAGATTATTAGGGTAGCATGTTGGTGGCTAATCTAGCAGTAGCTAGTGGAAAGAGAAAACTATGTTTGGCAGCAATGACAAATAATGGTGATTCGCCTATTGGCTACTAAAAGACTACTACTAGTGGTCATCTCACTGCAGCTGCACTCAGCTAGGAGTCAATATCCCTTTGCTCTTTCTCTTACAAGAAGCTAAATAATAGCACTAATCTCAGACTGGTTCCTGAGATGCAAGTGACAGGCTCCATGGTGTTTAGATGTCTCATTCCAAATGTTCCACAGGTCTATAGTCTTGTTGCAACCTTCTCCTGGCAGATTCCCTGGATAGCAGTTCAGTACAAGACAGCAAGGCTGCATAATGGTCTGAAACCAAATTACTCAGAGAAATCCCATGCACACTGCCCAATAACAAACAGTCAGGAATCAATGTCCTAATGTTCCTTCTCTCACCAGGTGCAAAATAGTAGCAGTATTCCCAAGCTTACATTTAAAAAGCAGTTTTCAGGCTTTCCACTGATCAAATGATTACTGTAGGCTGCCTAGAAAATAATATTTATGTGTTCATCCTTTCACTAGCAGCAAAACAGAAGCACTAATCCCAAGCTAATTCCTGAGAAGTAGTCTGTAGGCTGCCTGAGATTTATCGTCTTGCCCATATGTTTTGGATTTTAAAAGTAAAATGGATGAAAATGTTTTAATGCTTCAGATTTTTCAGTTCATAGGTTCATAGGTTCATAGGTAGATACTAGGCTATCTGCCCTAGGGCATTTATAAGCCTAGCCAGAGTGTATTTGGCTTCTGCCTCCCTATTAGATTAGCCTACTGTGCCTCTGTAAAGTAGGTCACAGAAGGCACCCTTTTAAGATTAGTTTACTGTGCCTCTGTCTAGCAGGGACACAGAAGAGATCCCAGGGGTGAATTTGCGATTTCCGATCCACGCGTCCAGATTTCGCTTGAAGAGGGTCAGCAGGGGGCTATGTCTAACATGAATTGGAATTCTATTCCAGAGTGAGGGGAGCCTCTGGAAATGAATCTGTCCCTCCAGCATGTCCTATTTATTTTTGTGCTGAGGTTTAGGTCCCTGGAGCATGTAGCTCTAAGGGACTTGGATTTTTTGAGGTGGAGCATGTCCATTAATTCTGGGTTTGACATAGCTTTGTACGTCAGGCATAGATCGACTCTGAGTAGGTGGTAAGCAACTGAGTAGAGATGGAGTTTCTTTAGTCGAGCTGCATAGGACATCTGTTTGTAGCCCATGATCCTCTTAGTGAGGTACTTTTGGGGTCTCTCCAGTTGCTGCAGGTGTCGGGTAAGGTACATCCCAAAAGGGGCATTGTATTCAATTATGGGCCTGATGAGTGACGAGTAGAGGGGCACAATGACCTCTCTTGATCTAGATGTGAACCGTTTCATGATAAGGTGGGCTATATAGAAGGTCTTTCTAACCACTTTGGCAATGTGATTATCAAAGGAGAGATTACTATCTACGTTGGACCCCAAATCTCTAATTACTTCTTCCGTACTTAATGGATTACCACCTATGTGGTAATTTGTGGGCATCTTGTTTTTCCCAAAGGGGATGACTATGCACTTTTTAGCATTTAGCTTGAGGCCGTGGCTATGGCACCAAGCATCCGTCTCTGTGAGACCCTTTTGGAGGATGCTTGTGTCAGCTGGAGATTCGATTATGGCCCCCAGTTTGCAGTCATCTGCAAACTTTGTCAGCCATAATCCCCCCGTGTTAGCCTGAACCTCAGAGAAGTATATACCGAACAAGAGAGGTCCCAGAACTGAGCCCTGTGGGACGCCACTTGTAACTGGTTTGGATTTGGACATGGCACCTGTGATTCTGACCATCTGGGTTCTATCTCTGAGCCAGTTTGCAACCCATCTTGTGATATAGGGGTTGATATTTAAGCTGGTAAGCTTATTTATGATGCCCGAGTGGGGTATTGTGTCGAAGGCTTTTGCGAGGTCCAGGTAGGCTGTGTGGACTACCTTGCCCTCATCTATGGCTTTGATAACTGTTTCAAAGAAATCAAGTAGGTTTAAGAGGCAAGAACTGCCCTTAACAATGCCAAATTGGGTAGGGTCCAGTGTCTGGAGGCTCCCAATGTCTTTGTTTATGAGTTCCATGATAATACGCTCCATAGCTTTACAGACCAGACTAGTCAGGCTTATGGGGCGATAGTTTCCGGGGTCCGTTGTGGCACCACCTTTGTGGAGTGGGACCACTGTAGCTGTACGCCATTCTTTGGGTACATATCCTGTAGTAAGGCTAAGTTTGAACAGTGACTTAATGTGAAGGTTCAGTTCTTCTTGGAGCTCGTGTAAGACACAGCCTGGGACACCGTCCGGTCCCATAGATGCTGTGTTTTTTACTTTGGAGAGGGCAGCTTTCACCTGTGCATCTGTGATGTCAGGGAGGTTACATTCAGTTGGGATAGGCATTTGCTCCTTTGGGGGGGAAGGGGGGAGAAGTTTGCGCTGAATCTGTCTGCCAGGATGTTGGCTATGTCTGTAGGTTCGGTATATTTTGAACCGTTATGCAACAATTCAGAGCATATCTGGGAGTTTCCACCCATGTTCTGACATAACTAAAGAAGGCATTGTGATTATCTTTAGTGACTAGGGCAATTTTTCTTTTGAAACTGGCCTTTGATGATTTTATGAGGGATCGAAGTTTCTTGCTAATACTGATCAGAGATGCCTTCCCTTTTTGGGATTTTGCTCTGTCATGTAGTAGCTTCCTCCTTCTGTTATATAGTTTATTTATGGCTGGGGTCCACCAGACCAGTCTCCTGTTTTTGGAGGAGTGAGTCTTGGTTTTATTTGGGATAGCACGATCCATGCATTCCTACAGGTGCTCATAGAATGCATTTGTAAAGGATTCTGCGGATTGGGCTGTATTATCCTCTGGCCCAGGGGCTTTGAAGGATTCCACCTCAGTCTTCAGAAGTGCAAAGATGGCTTTTGAGAAATTCTTTACAGTGATTTCCTTGGCTGGGGGTGGGGACGGGATATGGATGTCCAGGGAAATTTGTTTATGGTCTGATCTTACCAATGAGGGGTTTACTTCTGGTGTGGAACATAGAGTCCCCATGTTGGTGATGACCAGGTCCAATATGTTGTTCCCTCTTGTGGGAGTGGTGACCAGTTGTTCCATTGCGTTAGAGTTTATAAATTCAAGGAACTGTTGGGCAAGGGTGTTTGGGCTTGAGTAGTTTTCCCAGTCAATGTTTGAGTAGTTGAAGTCACCCAATAACATAGTGTTTGGAGAGACCTTTATATTCTCCAGTGTTCTCAGGAATGCCAAGTGGGGTTCCTGTAATAGGGAGGGTGTTCTGTAGCAGGCTACAAACTGAAAGGCAGTTTTGCCTGCTGTTAGTTGCACATGGATGGTTTCCGATGTTTCGTGCAGTGCCACTAACCTGGAGGTGTAGGTATCTTTGATGAATATAGATACTCCCCCTCCTTTTGTGCTTCGGTCTGAGTTTTGGGGCTGAAACTCATGGTATGAGTTATAACCTGGTAGTGCTGGGGTGCTCTCAGGAGCCTTGAACCAGGTTTCTGTTACTGCACAGACATCGATTTTCTCCATACTGAGGAGAGCCTCGAGTGTGTGCATCTTGAGGTTTAGACTTCTGGCATTGAGTAGCATTACCTTTAGTTTTTTTATCCTTGGATTGTCTATGGAGGTGGGTTTGTCCTTTGAGCCTTGCCTAAAAAAGGCACTATGGGGGTGGCAAGAGCCTTGGCCAGTATACGAAAGCCTAAGGGTGACAGGTGCAAGCCGTCCCTAGCGAAGCAACGTGGCTTGTCGAGCATGTCATCCCAGGATGACAGACACTGGATGCCCTTTGAATGACACCAATACTTTAGCCAATTGTTGAAACTGATCATTTTGTCTTTATACTGTGGCATCATTCTTGGTGAGGGCAAGATGCTACTCAAGGTCAGGGTCATACCATCCTGGGCTACATGGTCAGAGAGCTCCTCTATGTCTCTTTTCATGTAGTCCTGGGAGGTACGTCTCAGGTCATTCACACCAGCATGGACAATGACGGAGTCATACTTGCACTTGCTTTGGAGTGACCTGAGTGCTTGCATTATGTGGCGGATCCTGGCACCTGACAGGTAGCTTACAGTGACCTTCTCCTTCTTCAGTCTGGTGAGCGGGATGTCAGTGGGCTGGACAATAGAGTCCCCTATAACAAGTGTATTTGGTGTGTTGTTTGGCCTTAAGGGCTGTGACTGTGAGACACACTGATTTTAGTCTTTACTAAGCAGTGAGAAAATGTGAAATATAGTATAACTCATGTATTAACAGTAAATGGAAGATCTTCCCAGAGTGAACTTCTGCTATTAATGGATATGAACAGACAAGATAAGATGTTTCCAAATTCAAATATATAAAATGAGTGAGCCACGCAAGAGCCTCTGACTTTAATATAACAACTTCTCAACTTCTCCAAAAGATTACCTAGACTTGATCCTTTTGCAGTCAGAGGAGAGAAGAGGCTCTAATATTTGCTATCCCGTGCTAACAAATTACTTTTATATATGCAATAAAACAAATGTAAAAGAACACAAACTGCAACAAATAAGAGGAGAATAAAAGAAACAATACAAAATTGAAATCCTGAAATTAAAAAAATCCTAAGTAGTCTCACAACAGCTGCCGAGACAGATCAGTGGTAGCTCAAAACAATTCACAAGTGGGTTTTCTACTCAATTATCTCATTATAGCTTCCTAGCACTTTTATTCTGACTTGACAGCTGAGGACTGACATGTAGCTTCCAATACTGGTAGGAAATAAAATATTTTGGTGGTGTTTTGGTGTCGCATTCTGTCATTATTATCTAGAATATATTAATACAAACTTGTCATTACATCAGAAGTAAAAACATCATGATTTTTCAACAAACAAGGCAGTACTGATGTTATTGCATAAAGGGTGAAATGTATACTCCATGTATTAACAAAAGCAGTGTGTTGCCATATAAATCAAGAATGAGGTACATAGAAATTCTTTAAAGACAGAGGGCAATCCTGGATGTGTTTACCTCTGAGATCTGATTCTAAATGACACATCTTCTCATCCATAGTTACTAATCACAGTTTTTCAGATTCCTTGAAGTTTCATAGTATATCATTGCACTTGATTTGTACTGGGGCAGGGACTATTTGACACCTTTGCAAAGCCATCCATCCATCCATCCATCCATCCATCCATCCATCCATCCATCCATCCATCCATTCATCTATCCTCCAGGCAATCCTGGATGTGTTTACCTCTGAGATCTGATTCTAAATGACTCATCTTCTCATTCATAGTTACTAATCACAGTTTTTCAGATTTCTTGAAGTTTCATAGTATATCATTGCACTTCGTTTGTACTTGGGCAGGGACTATTTGACACCTTTGCAAAGCCATCCTTCCATCCATCCATCCATCAATCCATTCATCTATCCTCAAGCCTTTTTTCCCATTTTGCACATGGGGAAACCTTCACAAATGGCAGAGTGAAAATACTGTCTAGAATATATATGCACTAAGTTGCATTAAAATCAGAAAAAAAAAATGAAAAATAAATCTCTTACCAGAGAAAATAGAAATCAAATTCTAAACCTACTGTGCCTCAAGCAATGAATGTTGTAACAGAGATAAAATAACAGAAAGTGGGATCTTTAAAAAAGGTAGGAGGAAATTACATAAAAATGGAAAACTGTGGGAACAATGCATGCAGAAAATGTTTTGGAGGAATGAGGTTTAAGGGAAGGAGGGAACTGAATATTTTATGTAGTGTTGTTTAGATTATACATCACATAAATTGTTACATATTCTATAATCACAAGGAAGACACCAATCCAAACTACTAACAAGTTGACAGAAAACACCAGGAAGGACCCTGTTGACCAGAGACGGTAGAGTCAAATATACAGACCAGATACACGAATTTGACCTAGGTTTCGTCTTTATTATACAAACTTCTTCAGAATATGTACATATTCTATAATGTTTGCAGAGGTGAACTTGTTAACATGGTTTGAATATTTTTGTATAAATGTAAGTTTGCTATTGTCACAAGTGATATTTCAATGAAGGTGTTTAAAATTATTCTGGTTCTTCTGTCCACTTTTACTGTTTAAAAAAAATTATAAAAACCTTGAATACTGAATTCCACTTCTAGTGTGGATACAGAAACAAGTAGTAATATGGGTTCTGCTGAAAGACAATACCTGGAGTTCATTACTGTGATCTTCTGCTTGTTAAACCTATATATATATACATATATATATATATATATATATATATATATATACATATATATATATATATATATATATATATATATATATATATATATATATATATATATATATATACACGCACATATATATATATACACACACACATGTATATATATATATATATATATATATATATATATATATATATATAAGGTTCCCTATTAAATAATCAGATACTCACATGAGTGTGACCCACTTGCTCAAGCCAAAAAGGTCGAACACCAAAATACTGAAGGTTGAATAGAAAGTGAGAAAGTGATTTGTATTGTGTCCAGTCGGAATTGAGGTATTGCTCCTTTCCCTAATGTGGTATGATCTCAGAGTTGGTGTGTATATATATATATATATATATATATATATATATATATATATATATATATATATATATATAAATGAAATTAGCAGGCTGTACATTAGGAAAACAACTGTATTGTTTCTGTTAATCTTTCAATGTATTTAAACAATTGCCTCTGTATGACAGCCAGGGCAATATGTGCATGATAGAAAATGATCAGTGACAGAGCATTACACTAAGTATTTTTGCAATCTAACAGAGCTTGGCTTTCTGATTGTGTTTATGACTGTGATTCTTTCTGTTCAGAGTCTGAATATATATCTGAGTGGGTTTTATCCACTAGGTTTGGCTTCTTCCCCCCAAACCTCAGCCATATAATATATGCCTCCAGCTATTTACCTTTTTATACCTGAAGGGTATGTGGAAGGTAACTGTTCCCTTTTGGAAGGCAAAGAGGAACACACTGTTCTCAGACAGGATTTATGCGTCCTTGCATTTTTTTCTCTGTTTTATTGGGGAACTACTGTTTTGTTAGCTTTCAACATTAAGTTTTAGACATTATATTTCCTTCATCGTGAATTTTTGTCCCAGCTATTAATAAATCAAAAGATTGTAAAAGCACTCTAAGATGCACCGCAGAACAGCTAGTATGATATAACTTCTGGAACCTAGTGAAACCCAGAGCCAAGACTTAATTTTGTTACATCCGCCATACTTAACACAGTACAGTCTTAGCAAGTTAGGTGGTGTTAAAAGCATGGGTTAAGCTAAAAATTAAGTGTAAAAATGCAAGAAAGAAGTAATCTGTCTGGATAGAGTGAGGTCAAGATGAGGGGAAAACATGCAATGGGCACTGGGGAAGTGCCCTGGGGACTGGAAAGCAACTGAGAGGACCCATAGAGCTCTTTGCTGGGGGCTATGTATCACCTAAGGATAGCCTTGTTGATTGCAAGGTAGACAAATGAGGTAGCTATGGTCAAAGTGGCTATAATGAGTGGGTGCATACAGAGGCAGTCTGTGGATGAAAGATAATGGCCACATTTGTTGTTTGATTACAATTAATAGCCTCTGACCTGCTGTAGTAGAGCTCTACCCCATTTCAGTTAATCTCACCATTGAGTTGTTTCCTGCAGCCCCGCCTCCACTTTGAAGTCACAGTTATCACTGGACAAAATTAATTCTCATCCTTTCTTCCAGTATCTACTGGTGTTTCTCCAGGTTCCATCCTGGGACCCATAATATTTTAACACCCACATTAATGACATTTCCATAGCCAGCAAAACCACCTTTAAACTTCAGCATGCTAGCAATTCCACCCTTATCTGCTGTGTCTATAATCTTAGCATCTTCCAGAATATCAGCCAGGCATTCTTTACCTCAATAGAGACTTGGCTAACAGACTATCAGCTATTTCTCAATCCCAACAAAATTAAACTTTTTCTGTTTGCCACCAATTATATATCGGCCCCCAAATCCTCAAATAATATGGATATTGAACTTGTTACTCACACAAAACTATTAGGAGTAGATGATAATATAACATTTGACTACCACATGCAGCATATAATGAAACAAGTCATCAAAAGCTAAGCTTTCTATACAGTATTAAAGACTACCACACTGACCTGGCAAGAAAACACAATGTCTCTCCCCTTTCTCTCACCAGTCTCCTCTACTCTGCTTCACTATTCTCCTACTTACAATTCCCGCAGCTATTGAAGCTGGAACAGCATTACTACAAGGTTGATAAATTTGCTGCTAACCCCAGCCACATAGCTCACCAATACCTGGTTGTTTAAAGAGCAGGACTGTTTAGAGCTACCTCACTGTTTGTCTTATTCACAACTTCTCATCATGCATAACCTTATAAATAAACCACAAAACTGTCCATCTCTCAGTAATATCATCCACCCATACTCCTGCTCTAGGACCCTGTGATTCACAGATAAACTCTAACAACCGATTTCTAAATGAATCATTCTGATGGGTAGTTCACTGTACTCTAATTATCCAGCCAAAATCTGGAAATCCTTCCCCCCCACCCACTAGTAAAGACAGGAGCACACCCAAAAGACTTTCAAGTCATTACTGGCTATCTAAATCTTGGCTTTGTCTTTGTTTCTGTCCTGTATAGCCAGTACACCATAACATGGTAAAATATAGACAACTCACATTTCTTCCCATTTACTATCTGACTATACACATCTTTCTCTATTATCTATCCAGTCTTACCTCAGTGCATCCTCCTCTACAATTTTATACCCTTAGTCCAAATTTAAATGCATTTAGTAGTCCCTTTTTCTATCTTGGATTTTGCAATTCAATATTATTGCTATTTACAGTATTCAGTAGTGCCATTTACAGATTTTTTTTTTTGCTATTTCAGTACTTTGCTATCTTATTAGGTTTACTTCTACTCTATTTTCTATATAATTTGCCTATAATTAATCGGTATATTGAATATGTTGTGATTGTTTCAGTGTGGATCTGTGCTCACCAAGCCTCCCCAAAAGGGGTCATTTTGCCGAGTTACATTTTCTCGGTAAACAAAAGCAATAAATAAATAAATAAACAAATAATTAAACAAATAAATAAAGAATGAAATCTCAAATGGGGTCAAAGATATGGCCATTTTATATATATATATATATATATATATATATATATATATATATATATATATATATAGGTAACAAATGCAGAGTTCATTTGCCTTTCATTTCACAGTCTGGCAATGCTACTAGTTTACATTGAATTGTTTTACTTAACATCTATTCAGTATGCAGAATGCAATACCATTTTTGTTGTACTGTCATTGTCTAATAAGCATACCTCACAACTGTCCAGATTTTCATAGAATATCCATATTTTTGCCTCATATTTTTGGTCTGTTCCTCATAAAATTTGTAATTTTCTAGCTAATCACTGAGGATTGACGTCACTAAATAATGATATACAATTACGTTTTGGGACTCATATCCTTCAGAAAATGCATGCTAACACAAATCCTGTTATCCTAACAACTTTATAAATTTATAAGACCAATATATAAAATCTGTCCCTATGTCTGGGCCTTTCTCTCCTTATTATTTTAGGCTTTGTCTAAATGTCTTGTGCTAAGAAGTTGAGAGGTATGCTTTTAAGTAACTACCTTGCAACTAGATCACAAAAGGATATATATGTATATCTTTCCATCTATTCAGATCTATCTATATCTATATGTATGTGTTTGTATTTGTATTTGTATATATAAATGTATGTATGTATATATATATATATATATATATATATACATACACACACACACACACACACACACACACACACACACACACACACACACACACACACACACACACACACACACACACACACACACACACACACACACACACACACACACACACACACACACACACACACACACACACACACAAATTGATATACATACAAATACATACGGATATAACTGTGTTTGTGTGTGTGTGTGTGTGTGTGTGTGTGTGTGTGTGTGTGTGTGTGTGTGTGTGCATATATAGGTTCATAGGTTCATAGGTTCATACTAGGCTATCTGCCCTAGGGCATTTAAAAGCCTAGCCAGAATGTGTTTGGCTTTCGCCACCCATTTTAAATTTATTTTGCTATGCCCTTTTTCGAGGTTAGTATACTGTGCCTCTATCTAACAGTGACACAGAAGTGATACCTGGGGTAAACCTACGATCTCCCATCCACTCATCAAGATTCCTCTTGAAGAGAGTCAATGAGGGACTCTGCCTAACCTGGACTGGGATTTTATTCCAGAGTGAAGGGAGCCTCTGGGTTATGAATCTGTCCCTCCAGCATGTCCTATTTATTTCAGTGCTGAGGTTCAAGTCTCTCGAGCGCGTAGCTCGATGGGATTTGGATTTTCTGAGGTGCAGCATGTCCATTAATTCCGGGTTGGACATGGCTTTATGTACTTTTATACATATATGTAGATTGATAGATATAGATGATATAGATATATATATAGATATGGATAAAATAGAAAACTAGGTACATTTTGTCATTTTGTATCCAAATATTTTGTTCTTGTTTTTTAAATATTTGAAGTGAGGTCTCAAATGGCCACAGAGATATAAAAGTCTTTAACAATTTTAGGAGTTTGTAGGCATTGATTGTTACAGTCTGACACTGTGTACTATACTTGCTTGCCACTGGGGTGCTATAATTAACTTTTACTCAGAATGCACTGTACCATTGTCAATTAATAGATCTTTACTAAGCTCAGTGTATCGCAAGAAAAATTATATTTCACAAGAAAAAAAAAATTATTTGTATCATATTGTGGCTAAAATCCTATGGTTAAAAGAAACTGAGGTAGTGTGATAAAATTCATTGCTTAACTGCACAACATGTCATAAGGGTAGTACAGCAGTCTTAGAATATTTTTGCATCTGAATAACCCATAGTTAGTACTTGAAAGTTTTGTATAAAAACATCAAAATAAGACTTAACTTTCTTTCATACATACATGCAGCCACACAACATGCAGGGTTCAAATGACTTCATTTTCAGTCTGACATTTCTCTTTATACACAGTTTTCATTAAAGGTCATGTACTTAATTTCTGTTTAATACACAAATGCCAAAATGTTATAGAATACATCTTTACTGAGCTGTAAAAGGTATTGTTTATTCAAAAAGCTTACGACTTGGATTGGCTCAATATCATTGTAGAAGTGTATTCACTTAGGCTGAATAAAGCCAGACCTATTTTGAGAAAACTTCAGTCTGAAATTGATTTTGACAAGGAAAAGGTTTCCATAAATACCAACAATTTGCTTACTAAATACAATAATGCTTTCCCTTTATCCAGTACCAGTGACATGTACCTTGTCCAAGATGAGTTAAAGGAAAACTGGAAGATCATTTTGGGCAATGGCGAATGATCAAAGAATCTGGGTGCAAGCCCCTCTTTTAATTACAAAATAAGTCAAAATGTAAGATCTTTCTTGGAAGGTCAGCAAATGAGACCATCAAGTGTACAAAGATCTTTTGGCACCTGTAAGTGTGGAAAGTGTAAGCAGTGCTGTTTTATATCAAGCAGTTCCAATATATATGTTAAGGCACTGGATCTTCACTCTTGGCTAGAGACAGGTACAGGTGTAATTCACAGGGAGAGGTTTACCTAGCTACGTGTGATATGTGCTATGTGCTCTGGATTCTATGTAGGAAAAACTGTGAGGAAGCTAGGTAGGAGAGTGTACAAACACAGTTTAGCCATTAAGAAAAAGAACACTGGCAATGCTGAGGCTATGCATTCCCTCACAGGTCCACATTTCAGAACATTTCATTTTTTTTCTTTTGCTGGAATTGGTGAGCATGGCTGAATTTGTTGGAAACTATAATGTCTAACTGGAATTCCATGAATTCAGCTGGCAAATGAGATTAAGGGCTGACAAATTTCCTAGGCTCAGTGATTCTATTAATATTAAATGTTTTCTGTTGGCACAAAAACTCTGAAGCAACTTTGTGTCATCCTGAAGGATTTTTTTTCTAAATAAAAAGTGCACAGTACATTAAGTAGTAAAACTACTATGCAGTCATTGTTTTATAGAACTTTACTTTATGAGTATACAATTTGTTTTGTTACACATGTTGTTAGATAGAGTGTTTTTTTTTTTTTTAATTTTACAAGCTGTTCACATAATGGTTTCATTAGCTCAAATGGGTCATGTGATCCCATGACTGTTTTTAAAAGTTAGGTCTGACTATATTTTTATCTGTGATGAAGTTCTAGGATATAATAAATGAATAAAAGCACTCAGCTAATCAAACCAGTGCTGGAGACTCTTTTACTGGCTTTTGTGTAATTATTTAGTTGTTTTTGTGGTTTTGTTCATTCTATGCCATTTTGGTTGGTTTTGAAACTGAAGTAGTGTGATAAAATTCATTGCTTAACTGTACAACACATAAAGTTAGAACAGCAGTCTTTGAAGATTTTTGCATCTGAATAGTCCAAAGTTATTACTTGAAAGTTTTGTATAGAAACCTTGAAATGAGACTTAGATATAGTCTTGCATACATACATGCAGCCATACAAAAATGCAGGGGTTCAAATCCCTTCATTTTCACAATCTGACATTTCTCTTTATACACAGTTTTTATACAAATGCCATAATGCTGTAGAATACATCTTTACTGGGCTTTAACTATATCATAAATTCACCAGAACATGATTTTGTTTCATCCATAACATGTTATGGCTAAGATACCATAGTCTGAAGTAACAAGTGGAAGTACCACATTCATAGATGATCTGCACTAAAGTTCTTCAGTGAAGAAAAGCAGTTTTGAAGGCATTTTAGTTTAATATGCCCTTGTTTGTTTATGAAGGATTTATTGTGGAATATCAAAAGGGGATTGCTACATGGTTTTTATATAAGATACCAAGAACTGTTCATAAGCATTCAATGTCACAGTCATACATTTTGCATTATAGTTAACTTCCATTTCAGGTGTTGTATATGACATCTCCTTGGTGTACTGCATGCAAGAATGATCTAAAATATATATTGCATATGGCTGTAATTACATCAGAAGTAAAATGTTATAAGTAGAATAGAGAAAATGTCATTGTAATTGTTACTGTCTCCTCCATGTTCCACTCTTATGCAGACAAGTACTTCATGTGAAACTGTGTATGTGCTAATACCTGGAATCACTAGCTAATTGCATTCCATAGCTGGTTTGAGAAAAATAGTTCACTTTTTCTAGTTGACACCAGGAGTCTTATATAGCAATTTGAGCGGCTATGTTTTTACCCTTGAGTTCACTACAAGTGTACATTTTGCTTAGTTTTAGGCTGACAAGCTCTGTATAAATCATTATTGTGGTCTGTAGAAAAAATGTTATTTTCTGTCATTCCCTAGTCTATAGCAAAATATGCATAGTTTAGTTAATCTGAAAGGTATGCATTTATCTGAGATTCCTCTGTTTGCTTTTCCTACTGGTATTAAGTCATGTAATATGCCATGAAAGTACATATTTCATTAGATGTGTCCTGAAATTTTCATACAAGTATTTTAAAAGAGTACAGAGATATTGCCACTTGCGGACAGCAATCAAATTAAAATCCAAATGACTCTTAGAAATATACAAGCTACAACATTTGTAAAACAGCCAGTTGAAATCAAAAGTATAGCTTATGCTTCACTTCTGAATAAAAATGAATAAATAAATAAAGGTATCAGAAAATAAATATAAGTTGTTGAAACTTGTGGCATAAAAGGTGTATGTATTTCTGTATTAAATCGATGCTGTAATTCTTTTTATATATTGAGACATAACAAGGACAACAAAAATGCATTTTTAATAAAATTTAAGTTTTTTATATGGAAGGTTTGTGAGCGATCTTTCAAGATGACTGCCTTTATCAGCATCTTTGAGACCAGTGTGGGATTAAATGTTTATAACTTGCAGACTTAGTAGGTAAATTTGACACAAAACATTAAGATATCAGGAGTGGAAAACAGCTTTTTTGGAGCTTCTAAATCATCAGTACAAAAAGCAAAGTTAACAAAATCCTTTTGCTTCGGGAGGACATGTCCAGAGAGCTTGCAGTCCTATGACTGGTGACAGGAAAAGATAAATGGTCTGCTGCAAAAGCTGGTCAGTATAGAAGGTATAGTAACATGACAAGAGAGGGAGATTAAAAAGTAAATAAATGTGTATCAACATTGTTAAAGAATCATTGTGATTAAGAATGCAAGTATCACTGAGATAGCTTCAGAGTCATTGGATTGTATGAAGGACTGGATGAGAAATAAGTGTCAAGTTATGTTAAACTATAGATTTAGTAGGTAGCTGAGGGAATTGATAGTCTGAACAAACAATTCAACAAAGCACACAGAGCTGGGAGATTCACAGGAAGTACAGGAAGTCCAGGACACGTACTAAAAAATCTACAGTTACAGAGTACAGGAATACATTGCAAAATATATCTAAACATTCAGAAGAATTTTTAATGGGTGGTTCTTAAGTCAAAATATTGGAAGACTTTCCACTACAGATGCATCAGGAAAACAAAGGCTTTCCTTGCATCACTGTGGGATATAAGGCAAGTGGGACAGAAGCATTTCTTATTTACTCTACAGTGTTAAAGGTAATATGGAATGGAAGTGACTCACTGACTAAAAATGAGGAAGAACAAAGTACACATACAAACACACGCATCTACTGTACATGTGTGTATATATAAATATACATATACATATACGTATATATATGTACACACACACACACACACACACACACACATATATATATATATATATATATATATATATATATATTATATATATATATATATATATATATATATATATATATATATATGTGTATGCATTTGGGTCCACTTCACATGACTGAAAGCTCAAAATACTGACATTCGTTTGACTGACACCACAATCCTGAATGTTCAAAGTACTGAAAACTCATTTGACTGAATTTCATAATACTGAAAGCTTACAGTGCTGAATTGCAAAATACTAGTATTTTAATAGGACTTTATAGGTATTAGCAGTCCATTGAAAAGAGAAAATACAAATGAAGTTGAAAAGAGATGCCTTGACATTGCCTCCACAAGGAAATTAAGCTAAAACACGAGTAATGAGAAAATTAGAGGAAAAAAGTATAATTGGTTAACCTCATTCATGACAGGATGGACTACAAAAGTGGGATAGGTATTTTGTGCAGGACTGAAGGACAGTGGAGGGCAGACAGAATAGTTAAAGTTGATTAAGGTAGATGGATTGTGGGCTGATGTTTGAAAGGTGAGCAGGGGGTAAACCAAAGCTCATTTGATGGATATAATGGGCAAAATACAGAGGTATTTCAATAGTGAATGATAAAATTGCAGGTAACAAAGAAAGAGCAGATACTGTGATTATAATGAACAAAATGAGCCAAGACAAACAGAAGGAGTTGGTGCAAAAGCAGCAAATTTCCAGTGATGTGAGTAGGTTGTGATTCTGTTGCTCCATTTCTTTGATTTGAGGAGGTAGTTCTGCTGCTTTTTTTTCAGTATAGCCCTATTTATTTGTCTTTGTTCGTTAACACCTTTGTTTTACACACCTGATAGATAGAGACTGCTGGATCAAGATGAGGACAGGGATATGGACATAGATGGCACTCCAGAGAAGAGAAGTAGAAGTACAATTTTTCAGCTAAGCTGGGCAAGTGCCTTTGACTTTCTGTGAATAGGCATGGAGTAAAATATGCTTTCTGCAAGAACTGACGCACCAGTTTTACAATCCATCATGGTGGAAGATATGATCTGCTGCGACATGCCAACAGTGAGAAACACAGGCAGACTTGCCAACATGCAACTGGAAGGACTGTGGCAGACTTCTTTGGACTTCAGACTTTACCAAGTACAAAGGTTATTGAGACAGAGGATGGTTTTGTGCCAACTTATCATTTGCAATAAGGGAGCACATCCTGAACTTTATAAAGAAATATGGAGAGGATCAATTTGTTCTTAGGAAAATGACGTGTAGCAGGAATGGTACAGGATGTTCTGGGGCCTCATTACCAGATTGACACTGCTGCCAATTGCCAGAAATAGCCATTCTGTGTGCATATGGACCAAAGCACAGACACGGGCGATGACAAACCTTTAGTGATCCTTGTCAATTACATAGTTGAAAGTGCAGGCAAAAATTTAATACAGTTCCTTCATATGCCAGAATGTGTGCAAGAAACTGGGCAATCATTTACTGGAAAGCACAATTCTGTGCTATCTTGTTTAAAAGAGTTGAAGCCCACCATTATTAACATGGGTGTCTGTGCTACCTGGAAGATCTATGTAGTAAGGCTGGTGTAAAAGCACTACATTCAACAGATGAAGAACTCATATTAAATGTGTACTGTCATTTCAGTTCCAGTGCACAAAGACAAAATAAAAAGGAAAGAATTTACTTTGTTCACAGATAGTAACCCCCTTGAGATTATTTATCATGTATCTATTAGATGGCTAAGTCTTGGAAAGGTCATTAACAGAACCCTGGACATGTGGTGAGACCTAAATTCATACTTTTTTGCCTGCAGAGCCTTGGTCTACTAAAATTAACTTAATCTCAGACCACTTGGATGACCAGTTGGCATAATGGTTAAGGTCTTTGCCTCCCATGCATAAGATGCAAGGTTCGATCCTGACCTCCAGTCAAAGCCTGTAGGATCCGACCTACACCAGAAACTCACGCTAATGGTGTGTGAGGTGTAAGTGCCGCTATTGGCCAGTGTACCCACCACAAAGCCCAGCCCTGGATCAAATAAGCTACTGGCTGGCTGGTGTCCAGGTGCCAAGCCTGAGATACCTGGGATAGCTCTGTTGAGTGAAAGCTGGAAATAAATCCAATCAACCTGCCAAATGTGAACAAAAAATTAATACACTTAATGCAGGTTCACTAATGGGACAGAGCTTGGAAGTGGATGACATGATAGTACAGAGACCTGCCAAATGTGAACTAAGAATTGATACACTTAATGCAGGTTCACTAATGTGACAGAGCTTGGAAGTGGATGACATGATGGTACAGAGAAGGCTATAGACATCCTATGTGTCCAACAGATGAGATGGAAAGGCAATGCAGCAAAGCCACTTGGCTTGAGATCCAAAGTCTGCTATTCAGAAGGAGAACAGTCTAGAAATGGAATGGGAATTGTAGTGAGAGAGAAATTTCAGTAGGCAATGAGGGATGTCATCAGAAATAGTGACAGACTCATGACAATCAGACTCCAGCCTAATGATAGGATGGCCTATGCCCCAGAGTAGGCTTGTGATAGTGAGCGCAATGATGCATACAGACATAGCAGGACCTACTAGATAAAGCAGGACAACATAAATTGATGTTGATAATGGGTAACTTGAATGCACATATCAGGGATGACAGAACAGGAGATGAGGACTGGGTCTACATTGTTGGAGCATAGGAATAAAGTAGAAGAGGCTATTCTTGACTTCTGTCTGGCAAGTGGCTTGATAGCTCAGAAAGAGAGACAAGATCACGTATACGAGTGGCCAGCATACAACTCAGGTAGTCTTCCTCCTAGTAAAAAAGGCATTGGGATAGAATCAATGATTGTAGCGTCATCCCCAGAGAAGCAGCTGGCCCATAGCATAAACCATGGGTTGCCACAATCAGCTGACCTGGAAGTTGACCAGAGAGAAAGGCCAACAGTTCAAGGAAGTATTCAGGGCTCTAGTACCCCAAGATGAGGAGAAAGTAGTTAAAAAGAATAGCAGTGCCTCAAAACAGTATGTGTAAGGCATGTGCAAGACTACAGAACAGATATGTGGCTAAACCAGATATGGAAGCAAAGTAGATATGAAAAGCTGGTAGTGGAATGCTGAAGTCCAGGAAGTCATCAAAAGAAAGAAAGAGTGCAGGAAAAAGTGGAATATAGAAAAGACAGACCAGGCTAGGAAGGAATACTGGTTGACTAACAAAGATGCTAAGAAAGGAGTTGTAATAACAAATTGGGGGTAATCTACCAACCTCTGAGTCAGTAGATGGCACAAAGAAACACAACAGGTTGCAAGACAAAGACAGACATGTTTCATAACAAATGGCAGGAAAAATCTACTCACCAGTCTACAGAACATCAAAGCAGATGGAAGGAGTCACTTCCAGCAGCTTCTGAATAAAGAAAACCCCTTGTTAGCTGTGCCCCAGACACATCCTATGGTGAGTGAAGAAGAGGAGCCCACCCTAGAAGAAGTAAGAAGAGCACTCAGGAAAATTATGTCAGGGAAAAAAGTAGGCACAAATGAGGTCACAGCAGATATTATAAAGATGCTGGGTGAGATAGGAGAGAAATGGCTCCTGTAGGTATTCATAGCAGTGTGGAGAGAAAGCCGTATCCCAGATGACTGGAGAATAAGCATATTCATGCCAATGCACAAGAACAAAGGGGGAATCTATAACTGTGGGCAGTAGAAAGGTATCAAACTTCTGTCACATTGCATGAAAGTTCTGGAGAGAGTGATTGATAACTATGCAGAGTAGTAGAAAGTAAGATGGGAGTTGAGAAGTTTGGATTCAGATTACAATGCAGCACAACTGACCTAATGTTTGGGGTGAGACAGCTAGTTGAGAAGAAGTCAGAGATGAGGAGAAAGTCCAAATGAACATATGTACACATGGAAAAAGCATATGACAAGGTCCCATGAAAGCTGATTTGGGCAGTCCTGCAGTGGTTCTAAATCACAGAAACACTGGTAGAAGCAGGCTATGTATAATGATCCAGTGACTCAAGTAAAATAGTTTTCAGTGTCACAGAGGGGGTTCTGAGTGGGAGTAGGTGTGCATCAGGGTTCATCTCTGAGCCCACTGCTGCTCATACTGGTGATGAACTACATTAGCAAACAGGTCAGAAAGGACAGATCAGCAATGCTACTGTATGCAGATGATGTGGCATCACAGGTAAACTCTGAGCAAGAACTTCAGCAAAGGCTAAGGGAATGGAATGCAAAACTGAAGGCACATTGGATAAAACTAAGTACAGAAAAGACAGTGGTAATGGCAGTTAATTGGGGAAATCAGAAGAAACTGAGAATTGAGATAGAAGGAAAAATAGTGAAACAGGTTAACAGCTTCAAGTATCTGGGGGGTGGTTGAAGAGAAGGGAAGCTAGAATCAGGGGGGTTGCAGCCAACTGGCATAGAGTTTCAGGAGTGATGTATGATGGAAGAATGTCAAAGAAGCTGTAAAGTAAGGTGTACAAAACAGTGATGCAACCAGTACTACTGTATGTACAGAAACCTTGGCAGTAAAGGCAGAGCACTTGAGTAAGCTACAGTTCATGGAAATGAAGTGCCAGAGATGGGTGATAGGATGCACACTATGGAACAGATGAGGAAATGAGATAAGAGCAGAAGCCAAGAAGCTCCATTTGCAGAAAAGATCAAAGACAACAGATTATGATGGTTTGAGCACATGTGCAGAAAAGCGGAAGACAATCTGGTGAAGAAGATTTGGAACAGACAGGAAGAGTATAAGAGGAAATGAGGGCATCCAGCAAAGAGGTGGTTGGATTGTTTGAGAGATCTGTGACACTCAGACATGAGTGGTGAAGAAGGCTGGAGAGTGGCACTGAACCGGGAGAGATGACAAAAGTTAACATGACACCCCAACCCCATGTAGAAAATGGGAAAAAGGGGATTGATGATGATGATGATAATGATGATGATGATGATTTAGACCAGCTGTTGAGTCATAAATTGCAAATGATTTTTATGTTTCTCAAGTATGCACTGGAACCTTTACTGGAGTTCAACATTCTTTTTGAGAGCCAGAAAGGTCAGCTATTGACACTGCATGCCACTGTTCACAAACTCCTGCAGCAGTTTGTTGGCAGACTCCTGAGACCTGCAGCTACTGACACTGCATGCCCCTGTTCACAAACTCCTGCAGCAGTATGTTGGCAGACTCCTGAGACCTGCAGCTACCGACACTGCATGCCACAGTTTATCAACTCCTGCAGCAGTATGCTGGTGGACTCCTGAGTCTTGCATCTACAAACTCTACATGCCACTGTTCACAAACTTCTACAGGAGTATGGTGGTAGACTCCTGAGATCTGCAGCAGCTGTCCAACTTATCAAACACAGTGATGTTTCTGTGTTGACTGACAGCAATTCTATTCTTCCAAACAGTTGTTGTGTATTGCCTATGAGGTCAAACAGTACATGAACAGCCATGAGGAGGATAATATAATTTAACTTTTATAGAAAGTTACAGCCTTTTATGCTTCAGTGCTGCAAAAATAGCTTAGCAAGTTTCCCATGCAAGATCATTTAATGAAAGACACTGCATTCCTTATTAATCCTGACAAATAATTGGACATATCTTCTGGACTTGCCAGGGATGTTGGTTTCATCTTGGTGTCTGAGAAAATGATGCTGAGGCTGAGCAATTAATTGACGAGTTTACCCAGTATCAGAGTGAGGACACAGGGAACTTGACAGGTCCAGTAGATGGGCCACACTATTTTGTATCCAAGTACTGGGTACATGTTCTGAAGGACCTTTGCAGTGATTGGAAATTGCCACTTTTAGGCAGTTGATGATGACTTTGCTTGCCAGATTCAAACACAGAAGCTAAAAAAGCTTTTTGTGTTGTAAACTAAAGACTGAATTGTGTCAGTCCCTCAGCATAAAACCATTGAACGTTTTTATTAATGGTTAAAATGAACGAAGAATCAGATTGCTGTGATGTGAAGATGCCAAAACATGTCTTAGATGCTACTAAGAAAGCCACGGCAGTGTACAATAAGTATGCATTCAAAGTTTGATAGGATGCTAATTGTTCATGCCCTTATTGTATACAGGGAATCAGTTGTGTGATATGTAGCAAATCTCTTTAGAAAATGTAGTAGTTGGAGCAAGTGGTATCAATGAGCATGTGATTTAATTTTGATTCTTTATAGAAGTGCTGTTTCATATTTAGTTGCTTATGTTGTGGTTATGGTGGGTTTGCAGATTATACAGTCAAAGTTTTGGATTTGAGTCACAAGTGTGTGTTTTATTGAATTTTACAAATGTACAGTATTCACTAACTTAATACATTTGGCAAAAAGCCCACTTCAATCAGGTCCCAGGGAAATGGCATGTTTTCTCACAGTGCAAAAATAGGGCATTCTACATTTTGAATGTTTGTCACACATTTCTAGGGTTTGTTTTCAACATCGGCTGCTTAAGAGGTTGACACTTATGCTCCAAACAGGCTTCATGCCTCACGAATGAAGAACAGCAACAGTCGTCCTTCTGCAGAAAGGTGGGCCAACTACGGTGCCTGGAAACTACAGATCAATAAGTCTCACTAGTCTCATATGCAAAGCCATGGAAAGAATTATCATGGAAATGATCAATAATGACACAGGAACTCTCCAGACACTGGACCGAAATCAGTTTGGTTTCATCAAGCCTACTCAACCTGGTGAACTTCTTTGAGAAGGTCACCAAAACAATAGATTATGTCAAAATTGTTCATGCTGTTTACCTTGACCTGGCTGAGGGATTTGACACAACACTCTATTTAGGCATAGCTGACAAACTGAACAGGTTAGGTATGAATCCTTATGTCACCCATGGATATCAAACTGACTCAAGACAGGTCCCAGGAAGTTATAAATTGTGAGTCCACCTCTACAAAGAGGCCAGTTACAAGCAGGGCCCTCAGTGATCAGTCTTAGGACCACTCATTTTTGGCATTTCCTTCCCTGAAGTCAAGGCCAGTTTCAATTGACTCAGGCTGACTAAATCTGCAGGTGATTGCAAATTAAGAGCAATCATAGAATCCCACACCAACACAAATGTTCTCCGGGAAGTGATGACACAAACAAATAACTGGTGCCAATCCCATGGATACAAACTGAATGCCAGGAAATGCATAATAGTATCCTTCAGGAAGTCATCAACCCTAGTAACTATCATGTTGACAACACAGCCCTAAAATCTGATCCAGTAGTCAGGGACTTGGGGACACACATAAACAGTAATCTAGCTTTTGACTATCATGTGTCTACAGTAGTGTTGGGATCATTCTGTGTTGTGCAATTTATAAACCAAGGTATAGCATCTAAGTCCAAGGAGGTCATTATTCCACTATATTCGCATTCATCAGACCTATCATTGGGTACAATGCCCCTTTGGTATGTACCTAACCAGTCACATCTAGCAACTGGAATATCCACAGAGATTTCTCACTAAAAGAATACATAATGTAAGTAATATGTCCTGTGCAGATCCCTTCAAGGCCCTGTCTCTGTATTCTGTCTCCAAAAGGCTGCTGTGGGGAGATATATGCCTGACATACAAGGCATTATTATTCCACACCCTGATGGACTTTCTGCATATCCACAAAGCAAACAATACTACAGTTATCCATTTTAAAGACTTGCGCTTTGCCTGTGATATAAATAAGACTTACTGGAGAGACAGGTATGTATCCCAGAAACTACCCCTTCTCTGGAACACGATCCCCATCCATGTGAGGCAGCGTTTTTCCCTAACCCAATTCAAGTGTAATTTGGTCAATTGGATGGGGAACAGGAAATTTATCCCTGGTTTGGCACCTATCTCACTAATGGACACATGTAGCCTGTAATGCTTCATGTCCCAGGCCCTGCTTGTAAATGTTTCATCTCAAAAGCCCCTGCTTACATTTATCAAGGGTACTAGAATTTGTCATAAATTTGGGATGCATGGCTAGGTTTAAAAAGGCCCTTGTGGTTGTTAGCCTAGTACACAAGTATGGAAATGTATAACACCACACTATACCAGCATGTAAACATCTGCAGGAGATAATGCAGGACAAAGCTCAGAAAACTGTTTTTAGAACCATAATATCAACAAGTTTTACAATAAAAGGAAGAGAATTCTAACCAAAAGTAAGAAAAGTAATTCCCAGAGTGGTACAGCCTTCATCATTAAAATAAAACAACAACTCAGTAACATAATGAAATCCACCTAAACCAAGTCTGAGGATAAAATAGCCACCCAGGGCAAAGAAAATCACAAGGCCTTTTTTGGTTAGGATCGTAATCTCAGAAGCACAATGTAGCAATGACCTGAGATGATTATTAACTATGTTACCTACAATGATGCACAAGATATATTTACCTACTGCAGATAAATTCAGCTCAGTCTTTACCCATATCGTGGCTGGGTATATCCCACAACATATGCAATTGACTTACGTCCAGGTATCACACACCACCAAGTCTTTAAAGAGTTATGAAAAGCTAAAACTACTGTATCAGTGAGTCCTGAAAATATTCTTTGATGCACATTAAATATCATGAAGCACAATTTAACCACCGCCTAACCAAACTGCTTAACATCAGCCTCCATACAGGTTTTGTGCCAAATGAATGGAGAACACCTGTGGTCATTCCCCTGCATTGGGAAGGACTTTCATAAACCAAAACAATTACAGAGCCATAAATTGAACCAATGTCATATGCAAAGTCATGGAAAGACTTATTATAGAACTAATCGATAAGGACTTAGGGAATATCCAAACACTGGGCCCATCTCAGTTTGGATTTGATAAGGGCAGTTCATGCTTAATCAACATGGGAGACTTCCTTGAATGGTTGAAGGTAAAATATTACATCAATAAACATCCAAAGAAAAACTCCTTACAAAACACAAAAGCCCCACAATAAGAACCACTGCAGGATGAAAGCAGAATAATTTATTAAGACTTCTGGTACCTTGGCTTTTCGCCTTCATGGAATACTACATCAAAAAAATCCCATCCTTATATATGCATACACCAGATACTAACTGAAGCAATAAATTAATTAAACATTTAAGAAGTTATTAATAAACTCATTAAAGGAAACCCACATGAAATTCTTAAAAGAATACAAAACCTTATCCCAAGTACAAATGTGAATAAATGCAATTGAATAAATACAAACAAATGAAATTCCAGATATAAATATCTAAAAGGTTAAATTGTTATCCAAATTCATACCATTAGAGAATAATATGTGATAATTAATAATCATTCTACACTCCAAGCTATTGAGTTCCCTTTTGAAACTACCCCTGCTGACTAAAGGCTGTGCAAGAACATTAAAAAACAAACTGTTAAATGATCCCTCATATTTGGACAGGAAATGGGCAGCTACCAGGAGAAAAGCCGAGGTACCAGAAGTCTTAATAAATTATTCTGCTTTCATCCTGGAGTGGTTTCCTATCATGGGGCTTTTGTGTTTTGTAAGGTAAAATATTACATGCCACATTCCTTGACTAGACCACAATCCTGCCTCGGGCATAGTAAAAAAGCTAAATAAAATGGGAATAAACCTCTATGTCACCCATTAGATTGACATCTGAGTTACAGAAAGGAAAAAGGAGATTAAAATAGAGGAAGCTACTTCCACAAAGAGACCAGTCACCAGTAAAGCCCCATATGGCTTAGTGCTGGGACCTCTCCTGTTTGGCGTCTATTTCTCTGAAGTAAATGACAATACCAAAGGGCTCTGGCTGACTAAGGCTGCTGTTGACTAGAAGCTAGGACCATTTATTGAATCCCCAAATGACACAGCCATCCTGCAGGAAGGTTTGTCCCAAACAAATAACTCATGCAAGAATCATGGACAAAAATTAAATGCTAAAAATGTGTTATTGTATCCTTTGGGAAGTTGTCTTCCCTAGGGTACTACCTCACGGACAATGTAACCCTAAGAACTGAATAATGTAGTTAGAAAAAAAAAAAAATCACCACAACAGTGGAGAATTAACTAACTCTATTAACCATAAAACCCCTGTCGTTGTGCACCTGAATCGTTTATTCTCTGCCACTTCATTTGAATTTTCATTTCCAGGTCAGAGTGATAGGCAGACGAGTTCTTTCAACATGCAGATGCTTACCTTTGAACAGCTCTGCAAATAGTAAAAGGTGCTACAGTTAGACAAATTGTTTTTAAATAAATCATTAGCTATGAATCAAGTACCCATAGGCCACCTGGTTTGGAAGTATCCTGGGGGCACTGAGAATGATTTGGTGATGCACCCGCAACTGATAGAAATTTTTGATTGAACAGAGTTAGAAATAATGATGGCTGTCACAAAAACCAATATAACTGAATTAAATGTATCTGTCAGGAATGACTTACTGTATTCTATCAATATAGAGAGGCATAATAAAATATTGACTGACTTGGATAAATTTGTTCGAAGCAATCAAGAGAAAAAGCAGTGGATGCTACAAAGATATGCTAAAAGTTATGTGGATAGAAAAGTCTTCCCGTTACCTCCAAACAGTTCTACCTTGGGTTATGGTGAAGGGGTTGAGCAAAATACTAATGATTGAATGGAAGCCCTGAATCAGTGCATTATGACAATTCAGAGAGAGTTGACTATCAGAATTTTTAGACCCCCCAGGTGACTGGAGCACCTTAGGCACAAGAACAGACAATTTTACAATGGGCACATGGGCTATTGGTCAACAGAGGCAAATGAGGGGAGGCAAGGGTAGAACCAATTACCAGAAAACTGGGGTTTTCAATTAGTTTTGGAAAATGCATTGCTTATGTTGGACCTTGTGTGCCCTGATGATTTTTTTATATATAATTTTAGTGACCTGGACATTAGATCAGTACATTTTGACTTATTAACTAAAGGGCTTGCCTTTGTTCCAAGCTTCACATTGGACATTGTAAAATTGTTAATTAGTTTGAAAATGTATACTAGACAACTTAATTTGTGGTTATATTTTCTAATAATGTTGAGATTTGCAATGAAGGTATTATTCTAAAAAGGAAAAGCACTTTTGTTCCTCCAGCTAACCCTGCTATCAATCTCTTTGAAAGGATGGGGAGGGAGAATTTAGAAAGTTGATAAAGTTAAATCATTTTTGTTACTGTTTCACTGTTTGTAAAGCTTTTTTAGCTAGTGTCACTGTGTGAAAGGTATTAATTGGAAAACTTCTCCATTTGTTAAGCATCTATTTGTTGTTCTGATTTTCCTGCCAAGGACTGTATCATATAACTGATTTGTTCATAGGTTCATAGGTGTGTACTAGGCTAATGGCCTTGGAGCCTTTACAAGCCTAGCCCATAGAAGTTCCCTGGCATCGTGCTGCCCAACATTAGTTCCCAGTGCCTCTATCGAGTAGAGCCACTGGAGTGATCCCTGGGGTGAACTTTCTATTACCCATCCACTCATCAAGATTTCTGTTGAAGAGGGTCAGTGACATGCTTTGCTTGACATGTATGGGAAGTCTGTTCCAGAGCATGGGCAGTCTTTTGGTTATGAACCTGTCCCTCCAGCATGTTCCATTGATTGTGGTAATGTGGTTGAGGTCTCTGGAGCTTGTGGTGCAAAGGGCTTGGGATTTCTTTAGGTGTAGCATTTCTAACAGAGCTGGGGTAGACATAGCTTTGTAAGTTAAGCAGAGATCACCTCTTAGTAGATGATATGAGACTACAAAAGCTGGAGTTTTTGAGTTTGTCAGTATAGAACATGTGTTTGAGGCCTAGGATCCTCTTTGTGAGGTACTTTTTGTGGCCTCTCCAGCTGTTGCAGGTGTCTAATGAGGTACATGCCAAATGGGGCATTATACTTAATGATTGGCCTAATGAGGGAAGAGTAGAGAAAGATGATAACCTCTTTCTTCTTGGATGTGAAACCCTTGGTAATGAGATGTGCCACATAGAAGGACTTTCTGACCACAGTGGCAATGTGGTGGTCAAAGGAGGGGTTACTGTCAACCTGTGTCCCCAGATCCCTTATAACGCCTTCAGTGTTTAGTGGACCATCATCAATGTGGTAACTTGTGGGAACTGAGTTTTTCCCAAAGGGAATGACGATGCATTTTTTAGCATTAAGTTTAAGGTCATGGCTTTGACACCAGTTGTTTGTCTCAGTGAGGCTTTTCTGTAGAATGTCTGCATCACTGGGGAATTAATAATGGCTCACAGTTTGCAATCATCAGTGAAGATGGTCAGCCAAAGTCCCCACCATGTTGGCTTGGACTTTTGAGAAGTATATGTCAACCAGGAGAGGGCCCAGGACCAATCATCGTGGGACTCCACTCATGACTGGTCAGCAGTCTGACTTGGAGTATACTACTTTCACACTGTGGTATCTGTCTATGAGCCAATTTACAACCCATCTTGTGATACAGTAGTTTAGTGAGTCTATCTATAATTCCTGAATGGGGAATGGTATCAAAGGCCTTGGCCAAATCAAGGCAGGCTGTGTGAACTACCTTGCCTTCATCCACAGCTCTGGTGACTGACTCAAAGAAGTCAGCCAGGTTGAGCAGGCATGATCTGCCATTCACAAAACCAAACTGCATTGGGTCCAGAGTTTGGAGATTTCCTATATCCTTGTTTGTTAGGTCCATGATGATGCGCTCCATAGCCTTACATGTCAGACTCATTAGGCTGATTGGGCTATAGTACCCAGGGTCTGTAGTCGCTCCCCCTTTATGGAGATGGATGACTGTAGCAGTGCACCATTCGGAAGGGACAAAGCCTGAGGTGTGGCTGTGATTGAACAGGGCACACAGGTGTGGTGCCAATTCATTTTGTAGTTTATGTAGAACACATCCAGGGATATTGTTAGGTCCCATGGAAGCTGTATTCTTGGCACTGGACAATGCAGCTTTAACCTGTGCAGAAGTAATACTGGGAGTCTGGCAATCTTCTGGTATTGTGAATAGTCCCTTGGGGGGGGGGTAAAGTTGGCACTGAATCTGTCAACCAGTATGTTGGCAATATCTGTTGGTTCTGTATAGGAGCTACCATTTTGCAGTAACTCAGAGCAAATCTGGGTATTGCCGTGGAGATTCTCTACATAGCTCTAGAAGGCCTCGTGGTTGTCTTTAGTATTTGCTGCAATTTTGCCCCTTCATAGCTAGCTTTAGAGGATTTTATGCGGGATCTCAACTTTTTATTGAGGATAATAAGGGAGCTTTACCAGTCTTGGGACTTCACCTTTCCCTGCAACAGTTTCTTCCTTCTGTTGTAGAGTCTGTTAATGGCAGGGGTCCACCAGATTGAGTTCCTTTTTTTGGAGGAGTGGGTCTTGGTTCTATAGGGTATGTCTAGTTCCATGCATTTCTGTACGTGTTTTTACAATGCATTGGTGTACGATTTGGCAGTCATGTAACTATTCTCCATTTGCATAGGTGCTGTGAAGTTAGCCACCTCTGTGTTTAGGACCCCAAAGTTAGCTTTGGAGAAGTTTTTCATGGTGGTTACTTTAGCAGGGGGTGTGGGTGGGATGTGGATTTCCAAAGTAATTAGTTTGTGGTCAGATCTAACCAGGGAGGAATCGACTATAGGTGTAGTGTAATGATCTCCCATGTTGGTGATAACCAGGTCAAGGATGTTGCATTCTCTAATGGGGGTAAGAATGAGCTGGTCCAGGGCATTGGAAATGATGAATTCCAGGAAGCGTTGGGCCAGTGTATTAGTGCATGAATAGTTTTCCCAGATAATGGAGGGATAGTTAAAGTTCCCCACTGTGGGGGTGTTGGGTTGGACTCTAATATTTTCCAGGGTGCTTAGGAATGTGGTGTGAGAGTCTTGGGACATGGTCGGGGACCTATAGCAGGCTATGACCTGAATTTCTATCTTAACCAATGTTAGTTGTACCTGAAGTATCTCCCATGCATCATGCTGTGCTACTAATCTGGAGGTGTGCATGTCCTTAATGAATATGGAGATACCACCGCCCTTGGAGCTTCGGTCCAAGTTCTGGAGCCGAAAGGAGTGAAATGAATTATAGTTAGTAGCACAGGGGTGCTTTCTGCTGCTTCAAACCAGGTCTCCGTTATAGCACAAATGTCGTTCTCCATTTTAAGGAGGGCTTTGATCTAGTGCATCTTGAGATGTAGTCTCCTAGCATTGACCAGCATGACCCTCAGATTGCATTTATTTATAGCTGTTACAGTGGTGTAAGACACCAGTGGTGAGACACAGCCTAAAAAAGGCACTATAGGTGTGGCAAGAGCCTTAGCCAGTATCCTGAAACCCAGGAGTGACAGATGCAGGCCATCTCTGGCAAAGCATCAAATTCTGTCAATCATGTCTTCCCTAGCAGTCAGATACTGGATCCCCTTAGAATGACACCAAAAACTTAGCCAATTGTTGAAGTCAATCATGCAGTTAAAGCATTCTCTACATTCTCTTTGCCCCTTTTTCTGTTTAAAACTTTCATTTAGTTACCCACTGCTGCAGTTCTGCTGTGGTAAACATTTCTGTATTGTTTTTTGCCTAAATTAGTTCAGTTAGTAGCTGTAGCATAGTTTCCTACCCTCCCTCCCTATTGTCTTGTTCTTAAACTTGGTGGCTTTGCAGTTGCACATCCTTACTGTAAATTGATCTGGGACACTCCTCCCAGTCCAATCTCATTAGCTCATTATATGTAATACAGAAAGAACATTTGGGATGGCCAACCCCTTAGTTTCTTAACCTTGAATTATCTTCTGTTCCTCCTTTCTCCCTTTACAAAAAAAATGTATGCAGCTGCTTTTACAGTATTTGTGATTCCTCCTCCTACTCTATTCTTCACCTTGCTTTTTCTGCTGTTTGTTCTCTAAAGTGTTCAATTGCATCTTTTCTGCTGCATTTAATAATGTTTGTTTTTTGGCCTGTTTAAATTGTAAGTGTTATTCTAAGCTTCTTAGTTTTGGTTTAAACACTAGGGCTTTAGGCCTACCCCTTAGCTCTCCCTGGCCTCTCTCCCTCAGACTCTGACAAATATGGATGGACAATTTCCTACAGTTGCACCTGCCAGCCTGGTTGATATGGGCATCCTGAGACAGTGAAGCAACTGCCTCATGTACATGGACTACCATCTACTACTACCACCTAGGAACACAATTTGTGAGAGATGCAATTACATCAAGAACCTAGAGACTATACTCTCTCCCTCACAAGCCAGTATATCTGGCACTGAAAAGATTGTCAAAACAATCACTACACCTCAAACACCACCCACAACTATACAACACACACCCACATATGAGGAGGTTCTCATCAAAAACAAACCCAAACAAAGGAGAGCTCAGAGGCAAACACACACGTGAACTCCACAACCCTCCACACCACATAGCACACATAGTCCACACACCTGTGTCTCCCAGCCACTAAGGCCTAACCATAAACCCAACATATTAGTCATAGAAGACTACACTGTGAGACATATAGATGTCCCTCTCACTAGGCTGGATAAGGAGAAAGTCACGGTTAGTTGTCTGTCAAGTGCCAGAATCCGCCATATCACACACACACACTTAGTACTGTTATGACTCTGTCATAGGTTCATAGCTTTAAAGGTTCATAGGTGTGTACTAGGCTAATAGCCCTGGAGCCTTTACAAGCATAGCCCATAGGATTACCCTGGCATTGTGCCACCCGACCTTAGTTCCCAGTGCCTCTGTCAAGCAGAGCCACTGGAGTGATTCCTGGGGTGAATTTTCTATTTCCCATTCACTCATCAAGATTTCTCTTGAAGAGAGCCAGTGGGGTGCTCTGTTTGACATGTATGGGAAGTCTATTCCATAGCATGGGCAGTCTCTGGGTTATGACCCTGTTTCTCCAGCACGTTCTGTTGATTGTCTTAATGAGGTTGAGGTCTCTGGAGTGTGTAGTGTGGAGGGATTGGAATTTCTTTAGATGCAGCATTTCTAACAGAGCTGGGTCAGACGTGGCTTTGTAAGTCAAGCAGAGGTCACCTCTAAGTAGGCGATATGAGACAGAGAATAGTTGGAGTTTTCTGAGTCTGTCCATATAGGATAAGTGTTTAAGGCCTAGAATCCTCTTTACGAGGAACTATTATGGCATCTGCAGTTGTTGCAGGTGTCTAGTAAGGTGCATGCCAAATGTACTCGATAATTGGCCTAATGAGGGAAGAGTAGATGGAGACAATGACCTCTTTCTTCCTCGATGCAAAACCCTTAGTAATGAGATGTGCCACATAGAAGGACCTTCAGACAACAGTGGCAATGTGGTGGTCAAAGGAGAGGTTGCTGTCAACCTGTGTTCCTAGATCTCTTATAACGCCTTCTGTGTTCAGTGGACTACCATCGATGTGGTAATTCATGAAAACCAGATTTTTCCCAAAGGGGATGAAGACACATTTTTTGGAATTGAGCTTAAGGCCATGGTTCTGACACCAGTTGTTGATCTCAGTGAGGCCTTTCTGTAGGATGCCAACATCACTTGGGGAGTTAATAATAGCTCCCAACTTGCAGTCATCTGCGAACATTGTCAGCCAGAGTCTCTTTGTGTTGGCCTGGACTTCAGAGAAGTAGATAGCAAACAGGAGAGGACCCAGGACTGAACCCTATGCACTCCACTCATAACTGGTAGGCAGTCTGACTTGGAGTTAGCTACTTTCACACTGTGGGTTCTATCTGTGAGCCAGTTTGCAACCCACCTAGTGATATAGGGGTTGATGCCTAGCTTACTGAGTTTTTCTATGATTCCTGAGTGGGAATGGTATAAAAGGCCTTGGCCAGATCAAGGTAGGCTGTGTGATCCACCTTGCCTTCATCCAGAGCTCTGGTGACTGACTCAAAGAAGTTGACCAAGTTGAGCAGGCATGATCTACCCTTCACAAAACCAAACTGTGTGGTATCCAGAGTTTGGAGATTTTCTATATCCTTGTTTGTTAGGTCCATGATGATCCATTCCATAGCTTTGCATATCAGACTCATTAGGGTAATGGGGTAATAGTTCCCAGGGTCTGTAGTCACTCCTCCTCTGTGGAGAGGGATGACTGTAGCAGTGTGCCATTCAGTAGTGACAAAGTCTGAAGTGAGGCTGTGATTGAACAGGGTGCACAGGTGAGGTGCCAGTTCACACTGTAGTTCATGTAGAACATAGCCAGGTATATTGTCAGGTCCCATAGAAGCTGCATTCTTGGCCTTGGACAGTGCTATTTTAACCTGTGCAGCAGTAATACTGGGTGCCTGACAATCTACTGTTAATGTGATAGGTTCTTTGGGAGGGGAGAGAGGGGTAAAGTTGGCACTGAATCTGTCGGCTTGTATATTGGCAATATCTGTTGGCTCTGTATAGGAGGTACCATTGTGCAGTAGCTCAGAGAAAATCTGGGTATTGCCATGGAAATTCTTTACATAACTATTGAATGCCTTGTGGTTGTCTTTACTATCTGCCACAATTTTTATTTCATAGCTAGATTTAGAGGATTTGATGAGGGATCTCATTTTTTTGTTGAGGCTGATAAGGGAGTTTTTCCAGTCTTGGGACTTCACCTTAATCCGCATCAGTTTCCTCCTTCTGTTGTAGAGTTTGCTTACGGCAAGGGAACACCAGATTGGCTTCCTATATTTGGAGGAGAGTGTCTACGTTCTATTGTGTATGGAGAGATCCATGCATTTGTGTACGTGTTCGTACAGTGGATTGGTACATGATTTGGTGGTCATGCAACTATTCTCCATTTACAAGGGTGCCATGAAGTTAGCCACCTCTGTTTTTAGGAGCCCAAAGTTACCTTTGGAGAAGTTTTTCATGGTGGTTACCTTTGCGGGGGTGGGGTGGGGGTGGGATGTGGATTTCCAAGGTGATTAGTTTGTGGTTGGATCAAACCAGGGGGGAGTTGACTATTGGTGTAGAGCAATGGTCACCCATGTTATTAATGACCAGGTCAATGATGTTGCTACCTCTAGTGGGGGTAAGAATGAGCTGGTCCAGGGCATTGAAATTAATGAATTCCAGGAAACGTTGGGCAAGTGTAGTGGTACATGAATAGTTTTCCCAGTTAATGTAGGGGAAGTTGAAGTCACCCAGTATGAGAGTGTTAGGTTGGACCCTAATATTCTCCAGGGTGTTTAGTAACGTGGAGTGTGAGTCTTGGGACATGTTTGGGGGACCTATAGCAGGCTACGACCTGAATTGCTATCTTACCCAATGTTAGCTGCACCTGAAATATCTCTGATGCGTTATGTTGGGCTACCAGTCCATGTTGGGGTGAATGACTTGAGACGTACCTCTCTGGACTATATGAAGAGAGTCATGATTGAGCTCACTGAATATGTGTCCCAGGCAGGTATGTACCTAGTCTTAAGCAGCCTCAATACAAACAGAAAATGATTGACTTTAACAATTGGCTTGGTTTCAGGTGTCATTCCAGGGCGGGATCCAGTACCTCACAGCCTGGGAAGATATGATTGACAGACCACGATGCTTTACTAGAGATGGTCTGCATCTGTCTCACTTGGGCTTCAGACTAAGGCCCTTGTCTCCCCCACAGTACCTTTTTTAGGAAAAGTCATGAGGTCGATGCAACCAACATAAAATTTCAACAAAAAGCAAATTAAAGGTCATGCTGCTAAATGCTAGGAGTCTAAACATGAAACTGCACTCATTGAAAGAATTCGTAACCCTGGAAGATGTTGACATTTGTGCAGCAACAGAAACCTGGTTCAAAGCTGCAGAGAGCACCCCAGCCTTACCTAGTTACTCATCCTATCATACATTCAGACACCAAACTGTGGGCAGCAAAGCCAAAGAAGGCAGAGTTTCAATATATATTAAAGACACAAACACCTCCAGGCTGGTAAAACAGTACGATGCACAGGAGAAACTCCAGGTGTAGTTAATCATTGACAAAACTCCTATTCAAATCAGGCCCCCAAATTTGACTCAAGATGACCACTCCACCTATCTGGACCTCTTTGAATCTATCAAGATTCAACCCTTTACCCAGATCCTGGGTGACTTTAACTACCCAACCATAGATTGGAAAAACATGCCAGAACTCAAATGCCCAGAGATTGCTCGATTTTATCAATGCAAATGCCTTGGAACAGCTAGATGATACCCCCATAAGAGGTGATAATATCTTGGACTTGGTATTAACCCATATGAGTAACCGCTGCAGCAACCCTACAGTATCATCCTCCCTGGTATGATCTGACCATAAAGCGGTCACTTTCAAAGCCGGCATCTTCCTTGACCTCCCTCTAGCAGGGTCAAACAAAAAAACTTCTAAAAAGCTGATTACAGCCTCCTGAGGTTCATAGCCCCCTTCTCCTCTGTAGGAACTGGCACCAATGTCCAAATCTTCAGCAAAGTAATATGCGAGCACTTATATAGATGCATGGAATCAGGAATACCTGCAAGATAAAATCATTCTCTGCAAGGAAGAGTAAAGCCGTCTGGTGGACATCTGCATTAAATAAACTCTATAACAAAAGGAAAAAAATTGCTGTCCAGGACCAAGAAGGAGCAGGTGCCCAATTGAATGAAAAATCTTCTTAGCCTGAACAAGCAAATGAGAGCACTAGTGAAATCCTCTAAAACCAACTTTGAGTCCAAATTGAACACATTTACTAGAGACAATCATAAGGCCTTCTTCCCATATGTCCGCAATCTCGAAGGAAGTTCCCAGATCTGTTCAGAACTGGTGGTCAAGGACCCCACATACACAAATGTTGTAGATATAGCCAACCTACTGTCTGACAGATTTAACGAAAACTTCATCCCTCTTCCCCTATCAGTAAATCAGGACATCCCTAGTACCTGCTCCCTCCTATTACCTCTAGGGGAATAGGTCATCACTGGTCTCTCAAAAGCAAAAAAATACAGCCTCCATGGGACCCGATAACATCCCAGGCTGCATCCTACATGAAGTCAGGTGTGAACCTGCAGTATCATTAGGCTCCCTATTCAACCAAAGCCTGAGTACCGGCTTTGTCCCAGCCAAGTGGAGGACAGCCACTGTCATCCATTTACATAACGGTGGAGCATCCACCATTCTGGAAAATTATAAACCCATCAGCCTAACTAGCCCGATTTGCAAGGCCATGGAACAGATTATCATGGACCTTATTAACAGGGACATTGGCAACCTCCAAATACTTGACCCCACACAGTTTGTCTTTGTCACAGGGAGGTCATGTCTGTTAAATCTGATTGACTTTTTTGAGACAGTCACCAAAGCCATGGTTGAGGGGAAGACAGTGCACACCACCTACCTTGACCTCGCCAAAGCTTTCAACACTATTTCCCACTCAGGCATAATAGATAAACTCTCTCAACTAGGCATCGATCTGTAGCAAACTGGCTCACTGACAGAACCCACCTAATCAAAATAGGGGAAGCCAGCTTTAGGGGAAGCCACCTCTAGCAGTAGACCCATAATGAGAGGCTTACCCCAGAAACTGGTCTTGGGCCCTCCGTTATTCAGGATATAGTTCTCTGAGGTATGGGTCAAAACCAGTGGGCTATGGCGGACCAAGTTTGCAGTTGACTGCAAGTTGGATGTGATCATCAATTCCCAGTGATGTGGACGTCCTCCAAGATAGTCTCACTCAGACAAATGACTAGTGCCAGAAACATGGCCTCAAGCTGATTGCCACATATTATAACATTAATAACAATGTCCATGTCAATGTCCAGGTTTATAGCAACCTGACGTTTGACCACCATGTTGCTTTCGTTGTAGGGAAAGCTTTCTACATGGCCTACCTCATAAGTAAAGGCATCTCATCCAGGGACAAGGAGGTCATAACATCCCTGTATTCTTCCCTTATAAGGCCAATTATTGAGTACAATGCCCCCATTGGCATGTACCTCTCAAAGCACATGCGACATCAATAGGGCTTGTTGATGGGACAGATTTGTATCCCAGAGACTACCCCATCTGTGGAATAGACTCTCTCTCCATGTCAGAGTACCTCATTATCCCTTTTTAAGTGGAACCTGGATAACTGGATGGGAAACAGAAAATACACCCCTGGGATTCCACCTGTGTCCCTGCTGGACAGGGGCTTTGGGTGCTGACTTGTCTAAACATGTGCTAAACTCTTGGCTAGGCTTATAAAGGCCTCAGGTACAATAGTCTAGTAGCATCCTATGATACTATGAGCCTATGATCCTATGGTAGTAATTTAACTAAAGATGAGGTAATGTGTTTGAAAGAGTTGGCCAGTAACAAGGATTATAGAATTATGGAACCTGATTAAAGGGGGTGGGGTAGTAATAATGTCACAAACTGATTATGTATGTAAAATGTATGTGATTTTGAATGACACCACCACCTACGAGAGGGTTTTAAAAAATTAAATCAATGCAGCATATGCCAAAATAGATTGGATGTTATTTCCTTTAGTCAAGGGGCTATAGATAACAGTAAGCTTGCATATTTAACTCTAGAGTCACCCAAAATTCCTTCTGTGTTCGGTATACTGAAAATTCATAAGAATTATTACAATCCTCCTTTAAGGCCAGTAGTAGCAGCAAGTGGATTAAAAGCTGAACCATTGGCAGCTTATATAGATATATACTCTAAGAAAGCCTTAAGACACAAATTCAGTATCTTGTGTGACTCTTGGCATTGTTTGGAATTGTTAATAAAAGTGAATAATGACCAAGAATTAGTTTTTTTTTTTTACTATTGATGTGGCTAACCTTTTTTCAGTTATACCTCATGATGATGGCTTGGAATTCTTCCACAGTAGTTTATTAGGAACAGAAGGGTTAAGTGATGCGATGACCAACTTATTATTATTGATGGAACTTATGTTGGAAAATGATTTTCTTTTTTTCTGAAGGTAAATTTTTTCGCCATGTTTCTGGTGTGGCCATGGGGGCCAAATGTGCCTCCATTTTTGACAGTTTAGTTTTCGCTGAATGGCAGAAGCAGTTTGTGTCTTCCCCATTTATGCCTAATATTTTGTTATTTTTAAGATTTTTAGATGACATCTTATTGTTATGGAAGAGTAGATCTGAGAATGTTGCTGGTTTTATACATTATTTGAATAGTACTGCCTCTTTTTTGTGATTTACATATAAGATGCGCCCAGATGAAATTGATTTTTTGGACATCTCATTGTGTAAAGATCATATAACTGGTAAATTGTCTTCCAACATTTTTAGGAAAGAAACAAACTCAAACACCCTTCTTCACTATGATAGTTGCCACCCACCACACCTGAAGAGGAGTGTGGTTAAAGGCCAGATGGTTAGGCTGTCAGGATTAGTTAGAGTGGACAATGTATTTCTTAATAAGATGGTCAAACTGATTGGGATGTTTGACGAAAGGGGTTATCCCCCTCATTTGTTACGAAAAACTAGGAATGAAGTTATTGAGAAGCAGACAATTTTTGCCCCTATCCTGAGGTTGAGTGAAGGTCTTAAGTTGAACACTAGACTGAGTCCTCATGGGAGTGATGTTATGTTTATTCAGTATAACACTGATACATCTGCTATTATTACTACGATTAATACTTTTTTGGGACCTAATCTTTGACATGGATTTAAAATTAGATTAAGAATGAAACTAAAAGTGGCTTATAGTGAAGGAAGTAATTTGAAGGAGTTGTTTGAAGGACATAAGGTTATTAACTCTTTTTTTTACCCCATTCCCAAGTCAAAGTGCAATTAAAGTTCATGAAGTTAGCTTTGTTTCAATCTTTGATGTCAGCCAGAAGTGATCTTTTCAGCACCTGCAATGTGCCCAGTAATGACTCATTCTGCAAATCATAAGGAGTTATATATATTGGTAACATATCTAAATATGATTGCAGATTCTTTTTTATAAAGACCCGTTGCTCCTACCACTATTGGAACTGTCTGGGTATCTTTCTTCCACGTTGCTCTTGTTTCTGCCTGCAGATCCTGATATTTTATGAGTTTGTGTCTCTCTGTATGCAAGACACTGTAGTTACTGGGTGTGGTGATTTCAATGATCAATGCTACTTTTGTCTTCTTTTCATGGACCACTATATCCGGTTTTCTGGCATCTATCTTTTGAACTGTTGGTAATGGGTGATCCTATATGATATAGACTTCATCATTTTCTATGATGCTTTATGTCTCATGTTTCCAGTGTTTTTCAGCTACTTTAATACTATAATGTTTGCACAATCCTCAGTGTAACAGTCTTGCCACATTATTATGCCTTATTAACTCCACTGTACATAAATCTATGATGTACAAATGTGGAGCATGCAGGTATTGTAAGTTCATTAATGATGGAACGTGTGTTATTATTGGGGGCTATGACAGAACAATTAGGTGTCCACGGTGCTGTAATTGTAATACGAAAATGGTGGTGTATGTGGCGACCTGAATGGGATGTCCAGCTTAATACATTGGTAAAACCACATAGAAGTTAAAAGATATAATAGCTGAGCATAACAGGGATATAAAAAATAGGAAAACAAGTAGCACCCTATATATACATAGTTTTAGTAGTTTTAATTTTAAGAAGTTTTTGTTTTTGTTATTGACAAGGTAAATGAAAGTGAAAGAGGTGGGGATTGTAAGGTTTTAGTGGAAGTAAGAGAGACTATTTGGCAAGTGAGGCTTAATGTCAAGCAACAAGCAGGAATTAATTATAGTATTTTGATATCAGGGGTTTTAAACCAAATGGCTATGCAGGTTTGAATGCAAGTTAAATGAAAGAATTAAAATGCAACTGCCGTATTTAGGCTAAACTGTACTTTAAAGATTTTCAAATTTGTATATATTTTTTGAAGTTTGAAAGATTTTATTTGTGTATAAAACATGGGTAAGAGATTTTAGTATGACGTGATATTATATGCCTTATTATGTGGTACTGCAAATTTTTATTTCGTTTTGTTGGTATTTTAAATATGTATAGAAATGTGTTTTTAAGAGGACAAAATTATTTAATTAGATATTAGCATATGTTATTTATCATGTGATATTTAGATTTTATTTAATGTGAATGTGTCTTTCATTGTTACTCTGATGATGCCTGTATATAAACAAGGGCAAAGTGCTTGGTCAGTTTTGTGTTTAAAGGTTTATTAAAATTGTTTTAAGTGTCTAGTATTACCGATGTTGTGGTGATTTTGTTTTATTTTTCTAGCTACAGAATTCAGTGCTTGGTGCTGTATCCTGTTGGATGCTATTAAAAACTGACCCATTTGCTTGGGATTTGGAATTTTGTATGGAGAGTAAACTTGCATTCCACCAGCATATGTCCATGTTCATGCAAAAGTCCTATGTTTCACAGCTTATAAACAAAGGGATTGTGATTAGATCTACAAATGTCATTCATACCTTTCAACTGTACAGATTTTTGCAGAATGTCCAGATTTTTGCCTCATATTTTTTGGTCTCTTCCTCATAAAAATTGTGTTTTTGGACAAGTCACTAGGATGATCTATGGACTAAAGTCACTAAATAATGAAATGCATTTGAGTTGTAGGCTTCATATCCTTCAGAAAATGTATTCTAACACAAATCCTGTTATTCTAGCAAATTTCTAAGTTTATAAGAGCAATATTTAAAATTTGTCCCTATTTTGGGCCTTTGCCCCAATTATGTCAGGCTTTGTCCAGATTTCTTGTGCTAAGAGGTTAAGAGGTATGTTTCCCACTTTGACACAGCCTCATTAGGCCAGTAAATTAGTATAATGGCCCATTTGGTATGTACCTGTCCAGCCACAAGCAACAACTGTAACACCCACAGAGATATCTTACTAAAAGGATACAAGGCATTAACTTTATATTGGTAGCACTCATAAGTGTTTGCTATCAGGCATTTGTCATTGTCCATGTTCAGCAAACAAAGGAAAATTCAGCTTTCTTTGCCACACTGCTGGGTAGTCCTGCCATACTCAGTGGTCTTGGAAGCCGTGGCTGTTCAGAAAGTTGCATTCCATATATGTTTAACAGGCCTCTTGAGGATATAAGGCATCGACATTATATTGAAGACGCTCATAAGTGTCTGCAATCAGGCACTCATCATGGCTCCTGTTCAGCAGAAAAAGGAAAATTCAGCTTTCTTTGCTGTACCATTGAGGAGTCCTGCCATACTCAGTGGTCTTGGAAGTCATGGCTATTCACCAGCCTGTCAAATGAATTGCCTTTATGAAAATGGAGGATGTTTTTGCTTCTCTACATGGGCAATCTGATTCAACTGGAGGCCATGGTGGAGTCCTGCGTATTGAAGCTGGGGTTAACCACCTCCAAAAGTTTCTGCTGGAGATGCCCTGGGTGCATTTGTCTTTACATAGCAAGTGCCTACATGCATTTTAAATGGGTTGGCAGTATGGATTAAATGCACCATCTCTTTTAATCATAGAAACATCAGGGGTTCAGACTGAAAGATAATCATTACAAGGTAAGTTAGCTGTCATTAAGCTCTACCAATATAGATAGTAGCATTCATTCACTGTGACCCAAGTAATGGCAAAGGATCTTATGTTTTCTGAGTATTTTCCTGTTGTGTCAGAACAGGTGACATTTTGTCTGGATCTTTCCTTGTGGACATATTGTTGTCTGATGTCAGAGATGACTGTGCAGCCCTATGGATGGGAGCATGCATGGTCTTCACACATGTCTCCTGTATGTACCATGTACCTGTCTTTAAGATCTCATTGCAGTGCTACAACATCAGCAGAGGCTGTGTCCCAGCACACAAACAGTCATTGACAAAAGGCCCATCTAGACACATGCACACACACACACACACACACACACACACACACACACACACACACACACACACACACACACACACACACCCATAAACACAAAACAATGGTAAGAGTGTCCCCTACCTGCCCAGTGCACTCTAGATGCCCTCCACTGATTTCTGACACTCACAATGCAAAGTTATTTTCAATTATACCAACACGCACACACACACACACACACACACACACACACACACACACACACACACACACACACACACACACACACACACACACACACACACACACACACACACACACACACAAATACATACACTCGCAATTGCTGATGAATGACACTTGACTCTGTGGCTTTCCTCACCCATACAAATGATGACAAATTTGCCTGCCTTCTATACTCTTTTCATTTGTAAATCTTGCCCTCTATACTCTGTTAGTTGTGCAGCCTACCCTCTATATTGTGTCACTTGTGTAGCTTATGTCTGATGCAAAGTGTGGCCAATCTATGCACAAAAAGCACAGCTTGGGAAAAGTTTTCCATGCATCACTTTTACTTCACTATACCGTACTTTAGTCTGTGCCATAGGTGTGAGCAGCCTCTTCCTGTTAGTCAGTGCCTTGACATACTGTGACTATTTTTACCTGTCATTTTTCCTCCCCTGCAGTTAGCTCCTTCAAAGGGTCATTAGGCTTCTCTTCTACTACCTGGTGTAAGACTTTTTCCTTCTGAATTTGTCTTCCCCATCGCAACTGCCTGCATACAATTTTGCTATGTAACAAACACATGCCAAAAATATCTTACTACATGTGTCATATTGGAGGCACCCCATTAGATACAGGGGACAGAAGTAGTGTCAAATGCATATAGAGGAAGTTATCTGTTGTAACTGACAGTATGGAGTACTCTTCACTTCATCATGTATAAACATAATGTACATTAACTCTACAGCTGTCTCACGCACGTCATAAAGAGACGTTTCTTTGCCATTTTTCTTGTCACTTGTAACCACAGAAAGGTTATTGTTATATGTAAAAATGTATTAGTAAAACATGCATTGTATATTAATGTAAATTATAAAAATTATTATAATTACATGCACGGTTGTCACTATACGCATTCTATGGCATGCTCAGTAATATTTGCATTATTCTCATGATTGCACTGAGAATGCTTAGCTACACGTGTGTGGCAGTTGTATTGAAGTCGTCTGCCATTGGAATGTATACTGTGGAAGTGATTAAAGGTAATAAATTTCATCCACGTTATTGATGTGAATACATGCATACAAGTTAAAGAATTGCATGGTTGGCATTTTCTTATGTGTATGTAGGATACAATACTGACAGTTGTGTAAACATATGTGACGCTGTGGAAGTATTTTGAAGCATTGCAGACACCGTTGCAGTCATAATGCAGTCATCACTGTGGCATTAGTATCTCAATTATCCACAATGTGTAGATAATCATGGATTCTAACCTATGGCTTACTAAAGCAACAACATTCAAAACACTGTCTCATTTCCTCAAGCCAGAGGAAAAGGCTTACTACTATTATTAGAAAAAGCAAATGTCATCAAATGGCATCATCAGTGTTAAAGCATTTATCCGTGACAAATAGAAATTATTATAACAGGAATTCTTGTGTACACAGCTGCTTTGTGCGTGACAACATTGTTACCTACACATATATTCAGAGTCATGCACAACTGAGTTTAAGGAGTAAAATGAGAATTTGAAGTAACTATCTAAGATGACAGGGTAGAGAACATTACATGAATCTCACATACCACAAAATCTGTGACATATTTGAATGGATGGCATCACCATTGTTTAATAGTGTGATAGTTTTGTTAAAAAGGAGAGAAATGGTGAAAAGGCACAATAAAACTGTGCAGTTACACATCCTAAATGCATATTATTTTTTTTCTACACAGCATTAGAGAAAAACATACACTCAGTAATCAATCACTGCAGAATTCACACCATCTACCTATCTAGTTACACAGTCTATACAGCACAGTATCAACAGCCAGCATCACAGGAGAAGTCACAGTCTCAATGTGAGATAGAGTTTTAAAAGCATAATCTAGTTAGCATGTTTCCAAAACTGGGTCTCACCTTGGAATACTAAACATATATAAGTTATCCCTCTGCCATTGAAAATATATCTTGTAGGTGAAAGTGTACATTATGGATGTTGTGATGTAGCCAATTGTATATGACAGTGCACAGGCATACTACTTAATGCTGGATTTGAACCACCTACCTCTCTAGTTAGACAATCTATAGAGAACAGTATCAAACATGTACATCACAGGAGAAGTCTGTCATCTACTGTGAGAGAGTGCACTTTTGAAAGGATGACCTTATCAGTCTGTTGTTGAGAAGATGTTTGTGTTGAAAGTGAGACAAGGTAATGGGGGAGTCCTCTCCCGGTTTAAATGTTTCTCCTAAGTGGAAGTAGATAAAGCACATCTGTTGATGAAGATATACATACCTGTCACTAGAGACACATACACACACACACACACACACACACACACACACACACACACACACACACACACGTGCGCGCGCGCGTGCGCGCACAAGGTCAGTATTGTTGGATTCAATCATCCTACCTATCTAGTTAGATAATCAAGAGAGCACAATATCAACCACATATGTCACAAGAGAAGTCTGACTTCTATAGTGAGAGAATGCTCTTTTGAAAAGGTGATGTCATCAGTCTGTTATGGAAAAAATGTTTGTGTTAAAAGTGGGATAAGGTGATGGAGGAGTCCTCTCCCAGTTTAAATGTTTCTCCTAAGTGGAAATGGAAGCATGAGATGTGTGGGTAAATGGTGTCCTAACTACACACACACACACACACACACACACACACACACACACACACACACACACACACACACACACACACACTCTTGAAACACAGTCAGTGTGTATTCGAACACATGCCTGTCTATTCACACAATCTAGAGAACACAGTATTAACCCCAAAGTCCATAGGAAAAGTCTGAATTTAAGTGTGCAAAAATGGACATTTTGTAAGGATTACTGCATCAATGTGTTGCAGAGAAGCTGTTGTGCATCACAATTGTGGGAGAAAAGGCATGTGTCTTGACAGGCAGAAGTTACAGCGATGTGCTAATCACAACTAATAACTTAATTCTCAGATAAATTATCTATCCTGCCATTCATGTACATTATGTTATTCTGAATGACACATATCAGTGTCACAGTGTTGCATTTGGTTGAAAAACACACTTGAAAAACATCAGACTGCAGCCAAGCATTCATGAGTGCTCACTTCTGGATGATTGTAATCAAACATTAGTCATATGTGCCCATGACTCGGCACTGTGGACTCTAAATATAACCAGAAATGTCAAAAACATGACACTGCACTTTTCAATAACGCTCAATAAGTCTGTGTGAAAGTACCTTACCATTGTACAGCATTTTCCAGTTTAAGTGTTGGAGTGCAGACATAACTTTACATAATAATGTGCTCAGTCAACATCACATTGAAATCCACATATCTTAAGTACAACAGTCTATTAACACATACAGAAGTTATACAATCCACTCATTTTTTTTAATCTCTCCCTGAAATGAACCACTGACAAGCTTATTTGATCAATTGATGGCAAAGTATTAGCATATAGGTAACTGAACTTTGAACAGGAATTAGCAATAGCCTGTGTTGCTCTGTACCAACCTTCCTGCAAATAAGTAATATATGCATACAAATAGGTCTGATTCTGATTAAAAACAGAGTAGTGATGTATTATATTAATGCTTTATGTGTCATGATTTACACATTTGCCATAGGTTGGTACTAGGCTGTCGGCCCTAGGGCCTATACAAGCCTAGCCATAACAATTCCCTGGCTATTTCTTCCCAGACTATTTACTTCCCTGGACCCCTGTCTAGCAGGGCAACTGACGTGATCCACAGGGTGAATTTCCTTTCTCCCATCCAGTCATCAAGGTTCCTTTTGAAGAGGGTCAAAGAGGCTGTCTGATTGACATGTATGGGCAGTTTATTCCAGTGTCTGGGGAGTCTCTGGGTCAGGAACCTATCTATAAACAGCTTCTGCAAGGCTCAAACCCAGGACCCTACACTCCATATACAAAGTGATTTACTTCTAAGCCATGACAGATACTTGCATTACATTGTATGAATGCTACATGTGTATAGCTTCACAGATCTCTTATCTAGTGACTGTCCATGTATTTAAGACATGATGCAATTGTCATTATGTAATTCAATATGTTTGTGTGATGTGAATGACTAATGAAGTCAGTACATCTATAACAGACCCAAATCAGTCATACTCAATATACATCAGAACATGGATGGCAATGAAACAATATTGATCATATCACCTTATGTGTGTATAGTAGCAATATTGTCCAAATGTGCCTATTATACTATGCTTGTTAACATGTAAAACCTGGATTATACCTAAATCTTCTGCAGTATTTTTTTGGCAGATATCAGCAGGTTGTGAATGAGTATGTGACATATGAGGGGCCAAGCATGTGGATGATGTTGGAAAACCTGACACTGGAAATTCTATGAAGTAAGAACATTTCTGTGTAGCATGCCTCATAACACTGTTTACAGCTGGAACATCCCATATGGCATACATTCAACTCTGCAGGCTGTTGAAGAGATGATAATAACTGTCTACTCATTGTGCTATCAGCCTGCCTTTCCATACAGCGGTTAATCTAAGCACAGCAGGGAGATGGGCATTAGACTAACATGGCCAAAGGCAAAAACTCACAGGATTTTTTCCTAAGCTGTGTACTGACATTTCCTAAATATTATAGGTGAAGCTTCGCACCAGGCATTGTGTAAGTGCTGAGGAGAAAGACTCATAAAGCTGTGGGAAGAGGGAGACATTTCAAGACAGGGATAGAAACGTACAAATATATTTGTTTATGGGACATTTCTGCACAACTTTGTAGTATATTACTCTCTGGGTTGTCATCACAATTATTCTGTCAGGCTCTAAATATGCAATGACAAAAGATAATGGGCGCAGATGCCAAAGTTAAGGACATTGTTTTAAATATTGCCCTTATAAACTTACAGTTGTTCTAGTATAATGCATTTTTATCTATATAAAGTCTGAAGGTCAAATGTATGGCATTATTTAATAACTTCAGTCCTCAATGATTTGCCAGAAATTCACATATCTTGTGATGAACACACCACAAATAAAGATTAAGAAAGGTAGGCATCCTTTAAAAATCTGCACACTTTAGAGGTATTGCAGTGTACAATAAAGTGTTTCCAGTATGGAACAAGAAGGGTTAAAGAGTGGAAACATGATGAGGACATAAATAGGATTGTGGTGAGTTCATAACTTATGTAGCACAGTTACACACATACTAGTAATATGGAAAAATATAACATAATTGTATGACACACTTCTGACTCCGAATTATTGACAGTATCCTTAAAAGTGTACAGGCTGGAGGATTATCTCGGTTTACCACATCATAACAACTCATACTTTCTTCTGCTAAAAATCAAACAAAAGATAAAAGAAAGGAACTGGATGAAAAGAGTATAAACAGGTAATGATTGCAGGTTAGTGTAATGGTTATGGTGTTGGACTCACAGACACAATCTCTATTGTTTGATTCTAACCTTTGGGTGGGAAATTGGCTGGGCTTATAATGGCCTGTTAAGAAAGCTAATCTAGTAATTAACTATGACACTGACAACAAGTTGAAGTAAGGGAGAACATATGCATCAGCCTTCATCACAGTTATATCAGTTGTAGCAACCTTTAGGGTGTATGCGACATCCAGCAGACATATAGCTATGTAAGAGTAATTTATCACATGTTGGTACTTTTAGTCTGTTTTACTATAGGACAGCAGGGTTAGCACATTTGTGCAAACCTAAATATGCTAATGTGGTCTAAGACCAAAAATTTACAAGATTTTGCCGTAAGATGTGAACTGTCATTTACCATAAATTAGTATTGCTGCTCAGTGCCAGGTATTGTGTAAACACTGAGGACTCAAACTGATAATACAGAAGGGTGGGGGCTACAGAGGAAGAGAGGGGGAAAGGGAAGCAGACAGAAAACATTTCTGCTGTCAAGGTTCTGGATTAGAACCCCTGACAGTATACAAAAATCAGTCTAAAGCTCTGAGCATTATCTCAGCAAACCACATCAGAAGTTTTACTTCACAAAGTTAAAATCACACAATTTAAGGGAAATTGACAACAGATCGAAACACCGGATAATGTAGGCATAAAGCTAAAACACAGTAATGACAAATGTAATATCCTATGAGGTGGACATTACATACGGCAGCCTAATAAATATACAAGAGTAAAAAGTGATTTGACAGAAGGGTGGAAGAGACAAAGACAGCGATGGAGATGTTGAGATAAACAAAGAGTTTTGTTTATGAGACATTTCTGAACATCCTTTTGATGTGTTACTCTTAGGTTTTTCCTCATAACTAATTAATCACAATAATTGCTTTAGTGCTCCACTGTTAAAGTTGTGTTCTCTGCTTTGATTTCCTTTTTCTTGCTTGGTTCATTAAATGTTGTCTTTTGAAAGAAATAAAGACATTTTTACCCACACGCATATTAGCAATATATAATAACATTAAATGCTAGGTTTACATACATCTGGAATTGAAGCCTTGACACTATGCAAGAACATCAGTCTACAGACATTTGAATTATCACAACACACCACATAGGAAATCTAATTTCTTGACATCCAGCAGCCTAAGTGTTACAGAAACAGTCTGAAAGTAGTGCATTTACTATGTACCCTACAGCGCAGCAGGTTTAGGCACTTCTGCAAAAATCCCATTGGCCATCACTCATTATAAATGTGTGATGCAATTCTCCAAGCAAATGCTGAGCACAAAATGTGAAGGCTTTTTGCATGGGTGATTTCTGGCCACATTTGCTTTGTGTGATTCTATTTCTTGTCAAGATTAAATGTGTGAAAAAGGGGTTGATAGGACACTGGCAAAAATGGGGGGCAAGCAGAGAGGAGAATACAAGGAAAATAATACAGGAATTTACAGATGGTGGCGGAAGACCACCATAGCTATCCAGTTCTTCATGAACTGGATGAGTCACCTCACCAGGGATGGATAAGAACATCAGAATGATGTTGTATAATCAATTGGACCAAATCAATTGTGTTAAGAAGGTACATAGGCAAAGTAGAGAGCTATGTATAGGGTATACTTCCTTTTATGGGACAAGTGCTCTTCTGTGTTTTTTTTTTTTTTTGAAAGAGAGAGAGGGGACTTTTTGGGGAAAAGTGCTTAGGCACTGCAAAATGAATGTGTGAAAACCAAAGGAGGTGGTGTTTCAATCTATATTAGAGAGAAATTCACCTCCCATCTAGTTAGACTGGACAACTCCATGGAGTTATACCATGTCCAGGTTACAGTAGGTCAGACCACCATTCAAATCATAGCCAGTTATTGATTCCCCTCATGGATAACAATACCCATGAAGCCTACCTGACCAAACTGGAGACAATCCAAATGTTACCAAACACACTGGTTGTGGGGGATTTCAATTATGTTACCATCATTTGGGAAACCTACACTAGCCCTAACTCACTAGCTCAAAAGTTCCTTGAATTTGTTAATTCAAATGCCCTGTAACAAATTGTCCATACCCCAACAAGGAAACAACATTCTGGACCTGGTCCTCACCAACATGACAATCAGATGTACTGCCACAACTGTTGGACCCTTATTAGTTAAAACTGACCACCAATCAGTCACCTTCAAGCTGGCACTAACACCAGAACTAACAAAGGGTCAAATCAGACTAAAAAAACTTTACCAAGGCAAACTATACCCTCCTAGGTGAAGGTATAAATGCATTCCAAGCTCCACCCCCAGCTGGAAGTGGTAACTATGCCAAGGCTTATCCTAAAGCTGTGTACAAACAGCTGGCATAAGTGTATATACTAGAAAGAGTCAAAGCCAGAGCATCAGCAAACTTTACAATAAATGCAAAAAGTTGCTGTCCAGGAAAACAAAGGCAAGCCCCCAGCAAAGGGAAAGCACCCTCTTCAACCTCAACAGGCAAATAAGACAATCTCTTAAATCCTCCAATGACTCATTTGAGAGAAAATTAGCAAGTACAGCCAAGGAAAACCACAAGGGCTTTTACAGCTACACATGTAAGCTAAAGGGTAGGACCCAAGCATGTGCTGAATTAGTGGCCAACAATATCACACACACTGACCCTACAGTGATAGCAAACCTGGTCATGTATATAGTTGGCAAAAATTTTGCTCCATTATCCCCTCCTAACATACAACAAACATACCCCCAAGCTACCCTGTATCCTAAATATCTGAAGAGGAGGTCCTCAAAGCCTTGTCCAAGGCAGAAAACACAGCCTCTATGGGACCAGGCAACATCACAGGCTGTCTTCTAAACAGGACAAAAACACAAACTAGCATCACTACTAAGTACCCTTTACAATCTTAGCCTAACCATGTGCTTTGTTCCGGTGGAATGGAGAACAGCAACAGTTATTCCCCTCCACAAAGTTGGCGTAGCAACAGACCTAGGGAATTACAGACCCATATGTCTGAACAGCCTCATCTGTAAGATCATGGAACATATCATTATGGACCTCATAAATAAAGACATAGGTGGCCTCCAAACCCTGGATCCTACCCAATTCAGTTTCATGAATGGCAGATCGGCATGTTAAATCTGGTGGATTTCTTTGAAAATGTGACCAAGGCCATTGACAACAGCAAATATGTGCAAATAGCACACCTCAACCTGCCAAAGGTTTTCAACACAATCCCACATTCAGGAATTACCGATAAACTTAGCAACCTCAATGTAAACCCCTTAGTTGTAAGATGGGTTGCCAACTGACTAACAAACCGGACACACACTATCAAAGTGGATGACACCACATCAACTAGCAGACCTGTTACCAGTGGGGTGCCACAGTGGTCAGTGCTGGGCCCCCTACTGTTTGGTATATACTTTTCAGAAGTTTAAGTCAAAACTAAGGGGTTGTGGCTGACCAGGTTTGCAGACAACTGCAAAATAGGTGGAATTATTGAATCCCCAAATGATCTCAGTATACTCCAGAAGGGTCTCATGCAGACGAACAACTGGTGTATTAGTCATGGTCTCAAACTGAATGTAAAGAAATGCATCATCATTCCCTTCAGCACTAACAATGTTCCCTCACACTATCAAATCAACAAGTATCTATGAAGTGGTAAGAGACCTGGGATTGCAAGTTGACTGTGACCTTATCTATGACTACCATGTGTCTACTGTAGTAGGGAAAGCTTTTTACATAGCACACTTGACTAGTAAAGTCATCACCTTGACAGCAAAAGAAGTTATAATTCCCTATACTCAACACTTATCTGGCCCATAATTGAGTATAATGCCCCGTTTGGCATGTACCACACTAAGCACCTAGAGGAATTAGAGAGACCTTAGAGGTTTCAAACAAAGAAGATCAAGGGTCTCCAGCATGTGCCTTACGCAGACTGACAAGACCCTGTCACTATACTCTGTATCATATAGACTTCTTAGGTGATACTTATGCCTGGCCTACAGAGCAATCCAAGACCCAGACCTAATGAACTTGCATGAATATCCATAAATCAGATGGGACTAGGGCTACCCATTCCAGGGACCTAAATATGGCCTGCAATGTAAATAGTACATGCTGGAGTGACAGCTTTATCTCCCAGTGACTCCTGCATCTTTGGAACAGGTTACTATTTCATACATAACAGAACATCTCTATAACACTGTTCAAGAGGAACCTGGACAAGTGGATGGGACACCATAAATTCTTATCAGGGATAGAGCTCACAACCCCTCTGGACATGGGCAGTCATAACTAAATGCAATCTTGGATACTGACTAGCATTTCTATGGTATTACATTAGGATGAAATGTCTAGGCTTAAAATAACCTCCAGATCTATAGCCTAGTAATTTCCTATGATCCTATGATCCTATTATAAGAGGGTCAATTAGGTAGGTTAGGTTATATAGCAGGCACAGACATACAGGACATATAGGATGGATAGGGTTGGTGATGGACACAAATGGTTGGTGGATTGGAAATAGGTAGGGGACATCAAAGGCACATCTGGGTCCAGCTTGAGCATAGTTAAAATCTAGTCCTCACCCTCAGAACTGTCATCACAGTCTCCTGTGTCAGTTTTCTGGGTCAGTGCTGGACGTAGAATTGATTTTACAATCTAGTACAATTTGAACACTGAGGGCTCATTCCATTATGTCATCTACCAGACCTGTCAACTCCTAATGGGAGACAAAATCACTGCCACTATTACTGCTCCTAGAGATGCCACTACACTGGCAGCCAGGGGAGAGCTGCCTGAAGCAGGTGGAGCAGGTAGGGAAGGCGATGTGAAGGCAAGACGTTGTGAACTCAAAGTGCTGGGTGTCTGTGCTGCCTGTGGTGGTGCTGCTACAGCCATCAGTGGAGGTATGGTGGGCCAAACTGCAGTGGTCAGTCTTGCTCCCTGTGTTGATGGTCATTTTAGTTTCAGCAGTAATGTATCCCCAAAAAAAAAGAGAGAGAGAGAGACATAGGAGTTGGAGGAGAGAAAATGGAGAGATAAGATCAATGACATGTCACATGATTTTACTATTTCAATACATAAACACATACGACACATAAATATATCCACATTTGACACATCCAGATATGATGTGAAGGTATTAATGTGTCCTAAGCAAAATCAGTTCCCATGCTCTTTCAGTGGTCTCTGTCTGACTAAATTTGCAGATGAGTGAAAATTTATAGCTGTCACTAAATCCCACACTGAAACAAATGTTCTCCAGTCGGGGCAAGAAATGAATAATAGTATCCTTTGGGAAGTCATCCACCCCTGGTAATTATATTGACAACACACTCCTTAGAGTTGACCCAGTTGTCAGAGACTTATGGACACACATAGATAGTAATCTAGCCTTTGACCATCATGTGTCTACAGTAATGAGGAAATCATTCTATATTGTGCAACTTATAAACAAAGATATGGAATCTAAGTCCAAGGAAGTCATTGTTCCACTTTGTTTGATATTCACCAGACCTATTATTGAGAACAATGCCCCCTTAGGTATGAACCTAACCAGGCATATCCAACAATTGGAGCATCACTAAAAGAATACAGGGCATAAGTAACATGTCCTATGCAGACCGCCTCAAGGTACTGTCCCTGTATTCTGTTTCCTATAGGCTTTTGAGGGGAGATCTATGCCTGGCATACATGGCATTGTCAGACCTCACTCTGATGGACCTCCTGCATATCCACAAAACAAACAGCACTAGAATTATCCATTCTAAAGACTTAACTTTGCCTGTGTTATAAATAGTACCTGTTGGAGAGACAGGTATGTATCTCAAAGACTACATGGTCTATGGAATAGGCTCCCCATCCATATAAAGCAGAGTTCTTCCCTAAACCAATTCAAATAAAACTTGGACAATTGGATGGGGCACAGGAAATTCATCCCTTCTTTGGCACCTATGTCTCTAATGGACACAGGCAACCTGTAAATGGTTCATCTCCTATGCCCCTGTTTGTAAATGTTTCATCTCCCAACCCCCTGCTTACACTTGGCAAGGGTATCAGAACTTGTCAGAGATTTGGGATGCATGGCTAAGCTGAAAAAGGCCTTGTGGATGTTAACCTGGTAAACACCTATGAACCTATAAATGGAAACATTTATTTGACTGTGTCATATTGGATAAATCCTTTCTATTTTAATAATTCCAATTACTAACATTGAATTGTTAATGTCATTCAATATTGCAGTTAAGATTTTACAAATACTATCCTATAATATAAGCTAATTTATGTTTCAATGAACTGAACCCACACAAAGAGGCAAGCTGGTGTTCTCATTGCCTAATGTACTCCCTAAAAACGATTGGAGCAGGCATGTATGCTTGATATCAAGTTTAGGCATGCCTGCTCAAGCCAATATGGACTAAGGTCCTGAAAAGCATTATTTGGCTTCCATTTATACCCGATGCATTTTTAACCCATGTCTCTCTGAGGCAAACCAGTATCTCCTTCTGCTCCTCAGATTTGAGGGTTTTAGGAGAGGTTGCTTACACCCTTCTAAGTTGGGAATTGCTGGTTGAAGGCTTAGTGTATCTGTTATTCTAAACATGTCTTACTTCTGGTTTAAGTACTTGGGATTCAGGCCAGTTATTTTACTTTAAGAAGGTTTGTGGTCAGCACTCTTGTGAGAAGAGACGGTTCCTTCTGCACTTCTGAACTGGGAATTGCTGGTTGAAGGCTTATTGTGCTTGCTTATTTGAACTGTTTTTTTTTCTGAAGTTGGTGCACTTTGTTTGCTGCAGCATAGACTAGTTTCAGACCTGTGAATCTAGTTCTGTTTGTATAACTTGAGTAATAAAACCAAACCATCCTTGGTTTAAGAGGGTTCCCCTGCACCATAGTGGCAGGAGTTTGCAGTTAGAATTCATCTGATTGAAAGTTGCTGGAACAGGGCTCATTTTGAGCTTTCTTATTGGTTAATTTGTATAAATGAGTTTGCTCTTGTTTGCTACATAAGCAAATCTAAGCCATTTTCTGATCTTGCAAAACTTAAGTAGATTTTTTCACTATATATTGCACTTTTGAACTGCATTTTTACCATATCACTACTTATTTGAACTGTTTTTTTTTCCCTGAAATTGTTGCACTTTGCTCTAGCACGGACTAGATTTGGACCTGCTGAATCTAGTTCTGTTTGTATAACTTGAGCATGAAACCAGGCCATCTTTTGTTGGAGAGGGTTCCCCTGCACCTTAGTGGCAGGAGTGTGCAGTTAGAACTCATCTGATTGAAAGTTGCTGGAACAGGGCTCAGTTTTGAGATTTTTTTTTATCGGTTAATTTGTTTGCATCAGTTTGTGTACTGCAGCACAATGGTGGGCACTGTTTGTGGATATAGATGCAAACATTTCTGCCTGCAAATTTTCCCTTAGTACTCTGCTGGTGGTCCATTGATGAGTTCTCATGATTGTCCATCACTGACAGGTGATACATTCAGCGAAGCTCCTGAGGTACCAACACAGATCCTCCCACTAGCCCTTTGTATTTTTTATCCATTTCTTCTATCCTCTACTTTAACTGGCCCTACTTGTCCTCTCCCTGTTTTCTGACTACATCAACTTACTTAACATTATGGATGGACAATTTCCCACAGTTTCTTCAGCCAGCTTGGTTGACATGGGCATCTTGAGGCAATGTAGCAACTGGCTTATGTACACTGACAACCCACTTATTCTAGTCCACACACATTTGTTATGTGAGAGATGTGTCATTTCAAGAATATAGAATCCAGGCTCTCTCACTCACCAATCAATTCATCTGATACTAAGTAGGCTGTCAGCATGTACACTTCAGCTCCTGCACCCATCAGACCAACAACACATAAATGTACCTATGCAGAGGCCCTTACATGAAACTTACCTAAACATCAGAGACCTCACAAACACAAGCACAAGCAAGCTTCACATAATACATCCTTTGCAAAACATAGTACACATAATATATCACACACCAGTGTCTCACCTGTCAAGCCCCTAAAATATAACACAAAAACAAACATATTAGTCATAGACAACTCAATTGTGAGACACACAGATGTCCCTCTCAACAGGTTGTATAAAGAATAAGTCACAGTCAGCTGTCTGTCAGTATCCACCACATCACACATGCACTCAAGTCTCTCAACAACAGACACTGTTATGACTCTGTCATAGTTCATTTTGGTGTGAATGATTTTAGATGAACCTCACTTGACTATATGAAGAGAGACATGACTGAGCTCACTGATTATGTGTGTCAGGCAGGTACATCCATAGTCTTAAGCAGCATTTTAACTTTGCCTAGGATGATACTTCAATATAAACAAAAAATGATTGACTTCAACAATTGGCCTAGTTTCTGGTGTCATTCAAAGGGGATCTAGTATATGTCAACCTGGGACAACATTGTCAACAAACTTTAATGCTTTGCCAGAGAGGGTCTTAATCTGTCAACCCTTGGATTTTGGTGAGTGGATAAGGCTCTTGCCATCCCTATAGTGCCTTTTTAGGCAATGTCACATGAACAAAATTTGTAAAGTAAAAATACCCTCTAAAAACAACCTCAAGGTTTTGCTGCTAAATGATAGGAGTCTAAACCAGAAACTGCACTCATTGGAAGTAGTTCTCACCCTGGAAGATGCTGATATTTGTGGCAGTCACTGAGACCTGGTTTAAGGCTGCGGAGAGCACCCAGCTATTCCAGGTTGATTTCCTTCCATACATTCAGTCTACAAACTGAAGGTGTGAGAACTAAAAGAGGTGGTGTATCAATATTCATTAAAGATAAATATACCTCTAGATTGGTTAAACAGCACGAGTCCCTTGAACAACTTCTTGTGCAATTGACTGTAGGTAAGACCCCTCTTCAGGTCATTGCCAGTTATAGGACCCTCTCCATGAATCAGGACATCCACTCAGCCTACTTGGATCTACTTGAGTCAATCAAGATACCACCAAACACCCTGGTTTTGGGTGACTTTAATTACCCATCCATAGACTGGGTAAACTATATGTGTTCTATCTAACTTACCCAAAGGTTCCTGGACTTTGTTAACTCCAATTCCCTGGACCAGCTGGTAGGCACACCCATAAGGGGCCCAAATATCTTGGACCTGGTGCTCACCAAAATGGGGTACTGCTACACCACCCCCAGTGTGTGGCCATACCTGGAAATTTCTGACCACAAATAAGTCTTGCTAGAAGTAGCTATAACACAAGATCTCACCACCCTTTAACAACAACTAGACTAAAAACCTTCTCCAAGGCCAATTACAACCTCTTACATGATAATAAATAGCTTCATAACCCCTCCCCTCAGTGATGGAACAAAAACCTAGGATGAGTTATACAAAAATGCTTTATACAAGCACCTGTATAATTGTATGGACTCAGCCGTATCTGACAGAACCAAAGGAGGGTCTGCAAGAAAAGACAAACTTGCCTGGTGGACACCTGCCATTAACAGGCTATACAAGAGGAGAAAGAAATTGCTGTCTAAGAGTAGGAAGGAACCAAAAACTAAGCCAGTTATTGAATTCAATTATCTTTTGTTTGTACTGTGGCATCATCTGTCCTTTGATCAGCATGTAGTTAAGATGTTAAGAAAATCATTCCATGTTGCACAACTTATAGGTAAGGGTATGGTATCCAAGTGCAAGGGTGTTACAGTATCACTCTTCTTAGCACTTATCAGACCTATAATCAAGCACAATGCTCTCTTTGACATGCTCTTAACCAGAAACTTTCAACAGTTGGAACACCCACAAAGGTTTCTCAACAGGAGAAGTCAGGGCATATATACCATGTCCAAAACTGATCACCTAAATTCTGTGTGTTTGCATTGTCTACTTCTGTTGACTGAAAGGGGATCTTTGCATGGCTTACAAGGCTTCCTCAGACCTGTAATAATGGCTCTATTGCACATGTGCAAAGCAAGCAGCACCAGACACACTAGATCCAGGGATCTGAACATCACTTTTGAAATAAACAGAGTATGTTGGAGAGACAGTTATGTATCCCAAGGGCTCTATTCAAATGAAACCTTGACAATTGGATGGGAAATTCTAAATTTACTGCCAGTCTGGCCCCCTTGTCCCTTATGCACAGAGAACATGAATAATAAAAAGTATTATCCTAACAAACACCCCCTACAAATCAATTTTGCCTCTCTAACATGCCCCTCCTGTAGATACCCATGATACTCAGGATCTAAATGGGTTTGGGTTGTATGGCTAGTTCTGAAAAGGTCCTAGTGCTCATTAGCTTAGTAAAATCCTATGAACCTATATATTATGAGAACAGAAAGCAATTTAGATATACTCAATATGTGACATTGTATTATTTCACATTAAATGTATAACTTAAACATTTTCTGTCAGTTGTCCTTTATAATTTTCCAGTAGATGTGTAGATAAGTGGGATATTTGCAGCAGTTAAGCTAATTCTTCTTGTCTTCTTGACCTTTTGGTAGCTTTCATTTCTTTGACACACCTGAGTAAGTGCACATCAAAGTGGCAGCAGTGTTAAGTACTAACTTTTTATGCAATCAGACTAATCATTCACATACACAAGCTCTTAGCAAGCAACACATCTGAATGCTCGCTCTTGTGTTACAAGAGCATGTACATGGAATTGTGATGGTCCTTATACCATGTTTACCTGCCCAACACTTTTTACAGATTGTGGTATTCATGAATGTTAATGAGTGCACACCTGATTTGCATACTCGCAGTACTCACAGCACTGGATCTGCAATTTATAAACTCATCATGGTGGTAAGGCACTTCTATTGTAGTAAGGTAGACTGTTTGGATCCAGCGATTCCAATACTGTTATTTCATTGCTGGGATTGCAATTCTTTGTGTACTTATATAAAACATTTTATTTATTAAAGGTATGTGATATTTGCTTATATAGAAACATTTTTGTTAACATTACTAATAACTTCACTGTTTTAGTTTGTGCATTAGTGTTGTCGTAACATGTATACCACTTAATGTTCTTTTAAGGAAACTCAAGTAATGTTACCTGCCTTTATACCTATATTTCCTGAGAAATCTGAATGGCTGTTATAAAAAAGTGCTAAATGAAAAGTAGCACTGGCAATATTACAGTTGTAATCTAAAAAAATGTTTTCAGACTATGGTATATACCTCACATCAACCAAAGGGGGTATTCTGAATATTAAACATGTATAAATGCCATTCATCTATAAATCTATTTTAAGTAAAATTAACTTTATTAAGGCTGCTATCTATTACAGAGTTTCAAATGTGTTGTCATTCTCACAGAAGAGTTTTAGTATTACTATCAATACTTATGGCTTTGGTGGGTGGTGATCTTTATAATTAGATAGTACCTGTGCATACTGCTAGAGAGTCATATGTACAATTTCTTTTGTCATGATTGTCTGCATATATTTCTGTTTTTTTCAAATGAGCAGAGAGCTATCAGTGGTGTTTTTGCTATTGAATCACCACTGACTGAGACAGAGTTGTTCCTCTCCACTGTCAGAAATCCAGACAGCTCATTGGGGGGTTATAGATTCATACTTTATGTAAGTGCTAAGATGGATAACAAATAAAATGCATCTACTGGAAAATTTCCAGGTATGCCATATTAATAATTACATTTATATATACATATGTATATGAGTTTATGGCAATTACCTGAATTAGCCAAATATCACAGCAAAAATACTGATGCAAAAATGCCTGATATTCAAAATATTGACGCTCAAAAACACAAACACAAAATACTGACAGTTAAAAATACCTAAATGCAAAATATTGACAAAATTGAACTTACACCAGGAAAGAGTATATGCCCTTTCCTCACTGTTGTGTAACATCAGAGTTGGTATAATAATATAAATAATTAGCAGGGGGTGGGGGTGCAGAAGGGCTTAACACCCCTTAAACAAACATTGAGTTGGGATGGGATTAAGTTTTGTAACTATTTTGTGTTTAGGTAATTTTGACTGTTGATATTTTGAACATTAGGTATTTTTTGCATCAGTATTTTTGTTGTAGCTAGGTCATTCAGGTAATTACCCTACACCCATAGAAAGATAGACTGATAGATAGATAGATAGATAGATAGATAGATAGATAGATAGATAGATAGATAGCAAATGATGGGAGGAAGGGAGTGTGAAATACGGTGAGAGGAGGAGTGAAAGAAGGAAAGTGGGGAGCAAATTATTGTATAAGATGTTACTTAATATGCAGATGCATGGTAGACGTTGCTGTTTATTGTATCATTTGCATTTTAATGTTTATCCCCCTTTTATCTCAATTTCTCCTGTCTAGGCACATCTGCCACTAATTTGCAAACAATACTTGCAAATGGTAGACACATATATTTTTCTCATTGTAATATATATTACATTTAAGTGTTTTTTGTACTTGCAGTTGCATATAAAATTATTTAACTTAATTTTTACCTAACATAAGTCTGATCAGTTTTTATTCTATTCCTCTTTCTTCACTGTGTTCATTACTTGTTATCATAGTTGAACTTGCCGCTGCAACTGTGAAAGTCCTACCTCATGATATTAGAGTAGCGTAGCCTCAGATGATGATAGCAGTGATGAAGAGGCACAGTCTAGGGATGCAGATCATCATCATCATGACACTGAAATTTTGGCACCCCCATTCTCTGCCCATATTTTGGACATAGTAAGTATGTCTAAGCTTACCCATGGCATGGAGCCATCTGAGATAGGATAGATTGAGGGTAACATGGTTGATCAGGGTGGTGTAGTTACTATAACTGCAGAACTGACTAAGCTTCCTACTTGCCATCATGAGGGTGACATACCACACAGGGCTGTTAGTAGACGTGCTCAGATGAGACCTGCTGTCCACTCTCTTCCTGATGTTGGTGTGCCGGTAGATACCACACAACATATGTGTAGGGCCATCACAAAGGCACAGGCATGCTACACCATTGCCTCAGAAGAGATACTGCATTCTGATGAGTGAGACTGTCTGAACCATATGGGTGACTCCTTGGACAGGAAGAATTACGCACTGGAATGGGCAGTGTCTATAATGGAACATCTGCTGGGGGAGGATATGCATCCACTTGGCCAGAGAGCCACTACATCACTGGGTGTTAGCTGACTTGGGTATGTGAGATCCCATGCCCATACTGGCACTACTTCCACTGCTCAGTCAGTGACTGAGGTGTCCACACTCTGACACGGTAGGTCACATGGGCATGGCCATGGACATAGTTGTGATGAGAGCTCATCTTTCAGACGTTGTTCACATTCAGGTAGAACCTTGAATTCTAGCCAGAACCATGGAACTAGCAGTGCAACTTCTAGTAGAGGTAGTTCTTATAGTTATGTTTGATGATGGTGAACTGTCCACTCTACCATCCATGGCTCACACCTGTCCATGAGGCCAGGACATTCTGCTAGCACAAGTGCTTTGATTGTGTTCATGCAGACCCACACACATTAAATATCATCTTGTCCATACCAAGTGATGCACACACACACACACACACACACACACACACACACACACACACACACACACACACACACACACACACACTATACAAACATTTCTAATTACTGATATAAATTTCTTGTTACTGGCCCTGACAATTTGCTACTGACCCTGACAATTGTACACTTGCATAAAAACATGTTTCTCACTTGCATACACTCACTTCTTTGGTGACCGGCTTGTCTCCTGGTTCCCCCACCTTGTGCAGGTCATTATGAATGTCCCCTACCTTTTGCACATTCCTTTGTGACTTAGGGATGCCTATATGTCTGATGTACAGAGTGGAGAGCTAATGCTTGCTTACTCAGAAGCTTGCTTTAATGTAATTTATTGTTGAAGAAGTGTTTTTATATTTATTTTTTTCTTTTCAGTTGTAAATTGAATAGTACTCAGTTGTAGACTGGTTATGTACTTCCTTACCCTCATTGCATTTGTATTATTCTTAGTAATGCTGTCATACTATATAGTTAATAATTTCTTGGTGCTATACTTATGTATATGATACTAACATCAACCTGCTGCTTTATGTATATTGGTCAACTGAAATGTGTGATGCACGGTATTGATCAGAATCATATATTTATATTACATAAATCAGTCATCAGATAATTCTGACATTACTATACAGTTGAGCCATGTTTCATCTTAGTGACATAAATATTTAATATTAGTGAAATCATGTATGTGTGTGTGTGTGTGTGTGTGTGTGTGTGTGTGTGTGTGTGTGTGTGTGTGTGTATGGGTTCACTTTATAATCTCGAAATACTGAAATATCAAATTGCAGTATTTCAAGACCATAAAATTGAATGTTTGGAATAGCAAAAGTGCATAAGCATAAACTCGAATTCGAAATATTCAAATTTGTGGGTATGCTTTAATGGTGCGTGACGTGGAATGTGTCATGTGGATGGTTTCCGGTTTAGTATATAGATTTAGGTGCAATTTATGGTAAGTGACTAATTTATAAGGGTTTTGGGTAGGTGTGTGAGTGTATGTGAGTGTGTTTGGAAGTTGTACATGTGGGATAGGGTAGGCAGATAAAAGTATGAGTGTTTAAATGTCGAATGTGGTGGTGTTTGTATATATGTGATGTGTGTGTGTGTGTGTGTGTGTGTGTGTGTGTGTGTGTGAGGAAGTGTAGAAAGTCTGGTTGTGAGTTTGCTGTCTTTTTCTGTTTGGTGTGGCCTCGGAGTTAGAATATATAAGTAGGGGGAGTGTGGGGGTGCAGGGGGGTTTGCCCCCCTTCTTATTTGTAGTATAGATTTGTTAGTTTGTATTGTTATGTTTATGTGTGTGTGTGTGTGTTTTTGTAGTGTGGGTAGTTTGGTGTTTGTGTAGTGTGGTATGTGGTGTGTTGAACTTTGGGATTTTAAATTTCATGGATTTGGTGTATCTGTGTTGTTTGGATTCAAATTTATAGTCTCGATATACTGAAATTCGATGTTTCAGTATTTCAAGATTATAAAAAAAATATATATATATATATATATATATATATATATATATATACACACACACTGTATATACATATTTAAGTTTCCAAACTTACCTTGTTAATACTTGCAGCTATGCCATGTGTCCTTGGGGTTGACTCTGTCTAAGGCTGACAGAACACAACCCTTACATGGTTAAGTAAAGGCTAAGTACTTTGACAAGCATATGTTTTAATATTTATATATGCTTAGGATCTTATTATTTTTTTAGGTAGTAATTGTGTATACTATCCTTTGCCTCTTAGCCAAATCTATGGAGTATTGTGCATGCCTCCATCTGCCAGCACCATCTGAAGCTGTTGGTTCTTCCACAGGCTCATCATCTGTACCTGCTGTAGCTGCTGCCACTGTCTGTAATCCTGGGCCTTGTAGTCCTTGTTGAAACTATTTCCTGAGAATTATATCATGCAACATGGCACAGACTATGATTATTTTGGCAGAGGTGGCTGGGTCATAATGCAAGGCAGCTTCTGATGTGTCTAGATACTGGAGCCTTGATTTTAATAAGGTGAATACATGTTCTATCATATTCCTATTTTGACCAAGGACATCAATATGCCATTGCTCTCTGGGGATGCATGAGTTCCTCATGGGTTACATAAGCCAAGGTTCCAGTGCATAATCTGTATAACCTATTAGATGTCCTTCTGGAAAAACACTCTTAGCAAACCTTGTATATAGGACACAGGTGTGCCATATGTTTGAGTCATGAAAATTGCCAAGGTTGCCTTGTCTTTTGACAAACCATCCAGATATACTACTAGAATTAGACATAATAGGGCGTTGTTGTCAGAAGTCACTTTGGAACTCCATCATCTGTTATTTTGTGATAAGGGAGCAATGCAGTTTATTAAATAAGATTGAGATAGTTTTATCTTGATAATTCATTAGAGTTCATGCCTCTGGCCATGTGGTGGGACACTAGGAAATTATAAGTAGAATGATATCTCATGCAGATAAGTAGTTAATGCAGAAGAAAAGAGAGGTGGAAGTCAGCAAGTAGAATACAAATACAATGAGTTTTAGGAAGTTTGCTGAATGTCAGTTGTTTAATTTCCCTTTTTTAATTTCTGCAAATCTTTTGGGTTTCTAATACCATTATGAGAATGGACGCCATTCCTCAGTCAAAGTATAATTACAGTTCATAAATTAGTATTGTTTTAATCTTTTTTTCTCAATTTTTTTTTTCATATACAGTTGAATAAATTCCATATATTTGTATATAACATCTTAAATAACTATGTACACTATTTACATCAGCCTAAAACTTTAACAGAGCTCAATATATACAATTACTTTATAGGTATAATACTCCGGTTATCAGAGTGTATCTGGTCAGTTATTGTAAAGTGTCAATCTATGGTAATACGTTTTTTCCATGGATTGCTAATAAATGGCTTAGGACGAATCCTTAATTCTTTAATTTTAATTTCCAACAATGCTGTGGTCTTCAGTAGGCTGTAGAAGTCTTTCAAAGTCAGTTTTGTGTTTGTATACCATCTTCTTGTTATACACTTCCTTAAGATGGCAAGTATTGTCCAAATTATATACATATTTAACTCATTCAAATGAGGACCTTCGTAAACATTTAATAATATTAGAGCTTTAGATAAGTTAGGAGGACCTTTGTAAACATTTAATAATACTAGAGCTTTAGATAAGTTAAATGATTCATTAAATAAAGCTTGTAAAAAGTTTTTAATACCAATCCAAAATGGCTTAATTTTAACACAGTCAAAAAAAATGTGATTCCAGTCTGCATCGTGTATTTGCTCACACCTCCAACATATTCCCTTTGTGGAAGAATTAATTTTAGTAATTCTATTTGGAGTTAAGAATGCTCTGTGCAAACATTTCCAATTAAAAACTTTCCAGTATTGTGTAAAAGATTTATGTTTTATTGATAATAAAATATTTGATTTAATTTCTTCAGTTAGCTGCAATGAGTGTCCTTTTGTTATATAATTCCAGTATGAGGATTTGGGTGTTATTTTATAATTTATCGATATCTTGTAAAATTTCAAAATACTATTTGCCATGTCATAATCATTATATATTATTTCATATAGGTATTTCATAAGTATAGGTATTTCTTTAAATAAAGAATTACTAATTATTCCACATAAATCTTGGGAATACATCAGAATACTTTGCATAGTTAGCCAACCTTGTTGTGGAATTTTGTATGTTGTTTCTATTGTTTTCATAGCCAGAGCTTTTAGTTCTTTGATATATTGAAACTAACAAACAATTCCTTTCTATTCCCAGGAATTAATTATTTCTCTGTATGTTTTATGTGGATAGCTCTTTGTAACTATGAATGGTGTAAAAAGATCAAACCAGATTTTTAAATCTATATTTGCATTAATAATTTTCCTAAATTAGTCAATGTAATAATCATATGAGTTTTAGTGGGCTTAGTTATGTTATATTGCATACTAATATATAATATGTGCCATGGCAAATTGTTTTTATCTGTTATTTGAAACTTTTTTTGTAAATCAAATTAATTTATTGATGTTACAGTTAGTAATTATTTCCAATTTGCAGAATAATTTGGACTTATCCAATCTGAGATTGTTTTAAATATTGATGCTTTTATATATGTTTCCATATAAGGAAAGTTTAATCCTCCCTGTTTTCATGGTCTGATATCATGTATTAAAGCTATTTTGTTTCTTTTGGGAAACCATAAAAATTGTATTAGGCTTGAGCTTATTTCTTTGAGTATATTCCTTTCTGGTAACAGTTGTATTGCCAAAGCTATATATAGAATCTTAGGTAGTAAAACCATTTTTATTAACTATAGTCTATCTTCAAATGTTAATATTATTTTGTTCCACTTTTCCACAGAGATTTTAATTGGGGTTCCTATCTGATAGTCTACCTTCTGCAAGTTCGAACCTCATACGGTCGAGACCATAAGTTCAAATTTGCAGAAGTTCAAGTTTTTCAACGAAAATCTCTGTAAGGGGAGGTTTCCATTTTGTTCAATGTGATGCAATGTCGGCGTTGGTATTTTTAAGCAACAGGGGGTGGGGAGGGCACAGCACCCAATGTGGGGGGTGCATGGGGGGCTTGCCCCCCTCTTACAACAGTTAATTTTGTTTTCTTTTCTTTTTTTTTTTGTTTTTTATCCATAGTCGAAGTTTTTTAACTTCAAACAGGGTGGTTCGAACATTTCATGTTTGAAGTTATTAAACTTTGACTATGTGATATTTATTTATTTATTTATTTATTTATTCATTTGTTGACCGGGAAAGTCCGACTAGGTTCCCCAGAACCTGTTTTCAGCGGAGGCCCGGGGAGAAATGCTCCAGATGCACGTCTTTGATATAGACCCTTTTAATTGTATTGATGATATTATTGTAGTTTTTTAGACTAATTCATTATTATCCTTGCATAACTCAATTCCTAGATATTTTAAGGTAGAGTCTTGTTTTCCTATAATGTGATCCCCCTTCATCTGCAATTCTTTTTTTTTATTTAAAAATAACAATTTTGATTTTGATTTATTGAGATAAAGACCTGAAGTCTTGTAAAATTTGTCAATTAAAATATCTAATCCTTCTAATGTCTCTTTGTATTGGATAATGTTAATAATATGTCATCAGCAAAGAGCATTACTTTAGAATTGTATTGTTCATAAACATCTAGTCCTTTGATTTTTATATTGTTATGTATTGAATCTGCCAATATTTCAATAGCCAAAGCAAACAGAATCAGTGACATGGGACATACTTGTTTAGTACCCTTTGTTTTACATATAAATATATATATATATATATATATATATATATATATATATATATATACACACACACACACACACACACACACACACACACACACACACACACACACACACACACACACACACACACACACACACACACACACATATATATATATATATATATATATATATATATATATATATATATATATATATATATATATATATTCAGAGGTGAAAGGACCTATATTAACATACACTAAATTATTTGTATATATATTCTTTAGTAGATGAACAAAGGAAGAAGGAAATTCAAATAACACCAGCATTTTGAATAAATAGTCCCAATTTAGAGAATCAAAGGCTTTCTCTGTAACTAAGCCAATTATGAGTATGCCTTTATTTTCTTTATTAATATAATCTATAAGAGAATTTATCCTTTTAATATTGTCATGTGTGTATCTATGATATATAAATCCAGTTTGATCATTATTTATTGTTTTGGATAGTGGTATTTTCATTCCTTTATTTAATATTGTCATGGATATCTTATAGTCATTATTTAATAATGATATAGGTCTATATGAGGTACAGAGGTTTGGGGATTTGTTTTCCTTTAGGATTGTTATGATTAAGGAATATCTCCAAGATGGTGGTATTAAAGCTTGTGACTGAATTTATAATATAGTTTTATGGAAGAGGGATAGTGTCTTTGAAGGAAAAAGTTTACATATTTCCATAATTTTGCCATCTATACCTGGAGCTTTATTGTTTTTACCCTCTTGTATTGTATCTGTAATTTCTTTGTAGGATATGGGTGCTTGCAGATCAAGTTTTAATTTTTCTGGTATTTCTTTTTTATCAAAACATTTTTCATCTAGATTTAATTGATCAATATGTATATTTTATTTTTGGAAATGTTCCATATAGTGATTTCTATAGGCATCAAGAATGTCACCTTTATCCAAGACATTTTCCCTTTGTTTTCATGGAAGATACTTTTAATGTTATTAGCTTTTGATTGTATTTTAATTCTTTTGGATAAATTATGTAGATATTTGGGAGAAGTGGCCAAGGTATTAATTGTTAGTTTTTATAAAGCAAAACTAGTTTTATGTCTGTTACAGTCTATCTCCCTGTTCTGAGAGACTGATCTGCAAATATACAGAGCTGAGTATATTTTTTTTGGTTTTAGAGTTTGTGCCGTTAATTGTTGCTTAGATCTCTGTTGAAACTGTTTTCCCCACCCCACTTCTATTTTCTGCCGTCTTCAGTTGGTATAACTGGTTTTAGGATCACTTGCATAAAATTTGACCTGTTAGTAACAGCTTGCATTTAATTGCCGGAACCTGTGTTCTGAGAGACTGCCTTCCAGACTATCTGCAAATATACAGAGCTGAGTGTATTTCTTTTTTGGTTATAGACTTTGTTAATTGTTGATTAGATCTCTGTTGAAACTGTTGTCTCCCTGTTCTGAGAGACTGATCTGCAAATATACAGAGCTGAGTTTTTTTTTTTGGTTTTAGAGTTTGTACTGTTAGTTGTTGCTTAGATCTCTGTTTAAACTGTTTTGTCCCACCCACCATCTCTATTTTTGGTTTGTAGTTTAAATTTGGTGGCTTTTGCAGTTGTCCACCCCACTGTAGATTTGATCTGGGACACTCCCCCAGTCCCATCTCTTTACCACATTCTACCTAATAAACTCTTTCTGCACTTGCTTTTAGTCCTTTTTAATTTAATTGCATTTTTTAAACTGTTTGGGCTAATATTGCTACATACTCAAGTGTGCTAGCTTGTACTACATGTGGATTGTTTTTACTACTGTTTGTGCTACTTTTCTGTAAAAAAAAATGTAAGCCTGTTTCCTACCTATTCTGTAACTAGTGTTCCAGATACAGATTTGCTGTATCCAGGACTGTATGTAAGCTTCTGAGCCCCCAAGCCATTCTGTGTTGGAGGGAAGACTTTTAGCTTAGCAGTGGGAGTGGTAAGCACTAGGTAACCTGTCTATCACATAAGGAGTGGTTCTGGCCCAGAAATTGTAGTTATTGGCCATTTGGGCAACCTCTTCCATCTCTCTCAACTTTCTGATTTGAAAGCCTGCATTTGCACTTGTTTCTGTCCTGTAACTTATCTAGTGCAGATACAGATTCTTAGTTTTAGCACTTAAATTTGCTTATTCATGCTCAGCACTTGTTCAGAACTTGTAAGATCTAAATAAGCTATTAATTACTATAGAACTCAATCTTCCTTATCACCTAGACAAAAACAGTTGGTGTACTTACTTTTCTCACTTGCTTAGAGAAAAACAGCTCCTGTACTCACTTTCCACACTTAGCTAGAGGAAAGTAGTTTTTTATTCAGGCATGTCCAAGGGTCAACTCCCAGTGTTCTCTCCTGTCTATCTGATGAATCTGGGCATCTTGAGGCAATGTAGAAATTGCCTCATGTACACAGACAACCCTCTACTCCTACCACCCAACACTACAACCTGTGAGATGCACTTATCTAACCAAACAGGAGGTAAAGCTCTCTCCAACCAAGAATGAACTTGACAGTCATGAGGAGAAAGTAAACATTTGCACCACACCACACTCATCACATGGTCTCACTAAATCTACACCACCAAAATCCACACATAGTAACACAAAAACATTTGTGGAGGCTCTCCATAATAATCTGTCTAAGCAACAGAGACCTCCAAAGCAGAAGCACAAGCAACCTCCATCCCCCAACACAACGCAAATGACACATAGCCCACAGACTCAGTGTGCCACTCAACCACAGCCAATAAGGCAAAACAATGAACCCAACACACTAGTCATAGGTGACTCTATAGTCAGGCATACTGATGTCCCACTCACCAGGCTAAACAAGGAGAAGGTTACTATCAGCTGCCTGTCGGGTGCCAGGATGTGCCACATAACCAACGCACTTAGGTCACTCCACAACAAGTACACATATGACTCTGTCATTGTCCATGTTGGTGTGAATGACCTGAGACATACCTCCCTGGACTACATGAAAAGAGACAAGGAAGAGCTCTCCGATTTTGTAGCCCAGGCAGGTATTACCTTAGCCCTGAGTAGCATTCTGCCATCGCCCCGAATTATACCGCAGTACAAGGACAAAATGATTGACTTCAACAATTGGCTAAGCTTCTGTTGTCATTCTAAGGGGATCCAGTATCTGTCTGCTTGGGATGACATGGTCGACAGACCACGATGCTTTGCCACAGATGGCCTGCACCTGTCGCCCCTGAGATTCCGGATACTGGCTAAGGCTCTTACTGCCCCTATAGTGTCTTTTTTAGGCAAGGTTCAAATAACAAATTCACCACTGCAACAGGAACAGGCAAGCAAAAACTGAGGGTAATGCTACTCAATGATAGAAGTCTAAATCTCAAAATGCACTCACTCGAGGCACTCCTTAAAATGGAAAACATTGATATCTGTGCAGTGACTGAGACCTGGTTCAAGGCTCCAGAGAACACCCCTGCACTACCAGGCTATAACTCATAACACACTTTTCTGCCATGTAACCTGGACTGAAACACCAAAGGCGGAGGTGTGTCCATATTCATTAAGGATATCCACACCTCCAGGCTAGTTGCTCAGCATAATGCATCTGAGGTTATTAAGTGCAGCTAACTTTGGGCAAAACTGTAATCCAAATTGAAGCTTGCTACAGACTCCCCACCATGCCCCAGGATTCCCACTCCTCTTTTCTTGATGTACTGGAAAATATTAGGGTTCAACCAAACACCCTAATAATGGGCAACTTCAACTACCCCATCATTAACTGGGAAAACTACTCGTGTACCAACTCCTTAGCTCAACACTTTCTGGAATTCATAAACTCCAATACCCTGGATCAACTTATTCACACCCCAACTAGGGGCAACAATATCCTAGACCTAGTCATTACCAACATGAGTGACCGGTGTTCCATACCTGAAGTCAACTCCTCGTTGGCCCAATCAGACCATAAGCTAATCACCCTTGATATCCACATCCCGCCCCCACCCCCGATTAAGGAAACCATGGTAAACAATTACTCCAAAGCCAACTTCATGCTTCTTGAGACAGAAGTGGTGAACTTCATGACACCCATGCAGATGGACAATAAAGTTACAACTGCTGAATCCTACACAAATGCACTCTATAAGCACTTACACGAGTGCATGGATTGTACTATCCCAAACAGAACCAAGAGGCTATCCTCCAAAAAAAGATAAGTTAATCTGGTGGTCCCCTGCCATAAAGAAACTGTACAACAGAAGGAATAAACTGCTGCAAAAGAGAGTAAAATCCCATGATTGGAGCAGCTCCCTGGTCAGCCTCAGTAAGAAGCTGAGATCCCTTATAAGATCCACCAGAGCTAGCTATGAAAATAAAATTGCCACTAATTCTATGGACAATCACAAAACATTTTATAGCTATGTCAAGAATCTTGATGGCAGCACCCAGATCTGCTCTGAGTTACAGCACAAAGGCACAAAAATTACAGAACCAACTGATATTGCCAAAATCCTGGCAGATAGGTTCAGTGCTAACTTTACCCCCCACCCCCTAAATGGCCCATATCTATACAGGAAGAATGCAGAGTCCCTATAATCACAACTATGCAGGTAAAAGTTGCACTCTCTAAAGCCAAAAACACAGCATCCATGGGACCGGACAACATCCCAGGCTGCATTTTACACAAACTTCAGGACGTTCTGGCTCCCCACATAAGCACTATATTCAATAATAGTCTCACATCAGGCTTTGTGCCCATTGAATGGTGCACAGCAACAGTTATCCCACTCCACAAAGGGGGAGCCACCACTGATCATGGAAACTATTGACCTATTAGCCTGACGAGCCTGGTCTGCAAGGCCATGGAATGTATCATCATGGAACTCATAAACAAAGACATTGGTAACCTCTAATCTCTGGATCCCACCCAGTTCGGGTTTGTGAAAGGCAGATCATGCCTCCTGAACCTGATCGACTTCTTTGAGGCAGTCAGCAAAGCCATAGATGAGGGTAACTTTGTTCACACAGCCTATCTTGACCTCACAAAGGCTTTTGACACCATCCCCCATTCTGGAATCATAGCTAAACTCACTAAACTAGGTATAAATCCCTACATCACAAGATGGGTTGCCAACTTGCTCAATGACAGAACCCACACTGTAAAGGTTGCAGACTCCAAATCTGATCTCAAAGCAGTGATAAGTGGAGTACCACAGGGTTCCATCCTGGGACCTCTCCTGTTTGGTATCTACTTCTCTGAAGTACAGGCTAACACAGAAGGCCTCTGGCTAATGAAGTTCGCAGATGACTGCAAACTAGGAGCCATAGTCAAGTCCCCAAATGATGTGGACATCCTACAGAAGGGCCTCACTGAGACAGATGCCTGGTGTCAGAGCCATGGACTCAAGCTCAATGCCAAAAAGTGCAGTGTCATCCCCTTTGGTAAAAACTCTGTTCCCATGAACTACCACATAGGCAGCATTCTACTTAACACTGAATGTGTGATAAGAGACCTTGGAACCCAGGTGGACAGTTGTCTCTCCTTGGATAGTCACATCGCCACAGTAGTAAGGAAGTCCTTCTACATGGCACACCTCATCATAAAAGGGTTCTCATCCAGGAAAAAAGAGGTCATTGTTCCCTCAACACTCATTAGACCCATTATAGAGTACAATGTCCCTTTTGGAATGTACCTCACAAGACATCTGCAGCAGCTGGAAAGGCCACAGAAGTACCTCACAAAGAAGATTACTGGCCTCAAACAAATGCCTTATACTGACCGCCTCAAAAAACTCTAGCTTTAGTCCATAGCATATTGCCTTCTCCGAGGTGATCTCTGCCTAACATATAAAGCTATGTCAAACCCAGAGCTGTTGGACATGCTACACCTAAAGAAATCCCAACCCCTCCGAGCTACATGCTCTAGGGACCTAAACTTTGTCACCACAATAAACAGGACATGCTGGAGGGATAGATTCCTGTCCCAGAGACTTCCCATACTCTGGAACAGGCTACCCATCTATGTCAATCAAAGTTCTTCATTAGCACTCTTCAAGAAAAATCTTGATGAGTGGATGGGAAATAGGAAATACACCCCAGGGATCACCTCTGTGTCTCTGCTCGACAGTGGCACAGGAAAATAACTTTCTTGGGTGCCGTAAGCCAGGGAACCTTGTTGGATAGGCTTAGGTAGGCCCTTGGGCCGATAGCCTAGTACCTACCTATGAACCTATGAGCCTATGTTTTAGAATTTTGTTGTATTTATTGTTTAATACTTCTACTTTCTTTTTCATTTCCAAATGATTTTGATTTTTTTCAGATTTTACTGACAAAAGTTTGTATTGTAGATCTAATAATTCAGAATCCCATTCTCTGATTTTTTTTTATACCAAGTTAGTGTTTTACCATATATGTAAGCTTTTAATGAGTCCCATAGCATTATTTTATTTATCTTTGTGGTGCAATTAATATCAAAGAAGAACTGTAATTTAGATAATAACCAGGGTTTGAACGTGTTAATTTTAGTTATATATATGCTGGAATTCTCGAGTTAAAGATTAATGGTTTGCACCCATTTTGAAGTTTTAGTATCAATAAATTGTGGTCTGAAAAAGGGCAGGGAGAGATTGGAAAATTAATGATTTTAGAGTGTATGTCATGGGTTGTAAATATTTCATATATTCTAGTTTGGGTACCAAATTTGTGCTCTTGATGGGAAAACAACTAAGATTTATGTTCTTTAAATTTGAAAGTATCCACAAGATGAAATGATTCTACCCACTTGTTTAAAGTTTTTGATACAGCAGATGCACACAGCGGTCTTTTATTTGCAGTTTTAGAAATATCAAATATACAGTTAAAATCTCCTCCTAAAATTAAGTTACCTTTATAATTATTGGAAATGAAATCCAAGTGTTTTTTAACAGTTCCTGATTCAATGCCTGGGAGTCAATATAGATTGGCTAGGGTCCATATTCTGTTATTATATTTATCTGTTACTAATGCCATAAGGCCTTCTTTATCTTCATACTTATAAATTATTTCTGGGTTAATCACATTTGTTTTCCATAAAATTGTTACCCCTTTTGTCTTTGTCTTATAAGTGGATTGTGCCAATATCATATATTCCTTAAGATTCCATTTGTACTTGTCATTTGTTTTGAAATGAGTTTCTTGAAGGAAGACAATTTGTGCTTTGTTCAGTTTTAAATATTTCAGTAGATTTGATCTCTTGCTAGGATTGTTTAAGCCATTGGTATTTAAAGACAATAAAGTTAAATCCATTTTAGGTTATTTAGACTATGTATTTTTTGTTTTATTATGACTATTAAAAATTTTCCTCTGATACTATAAAGTATATGTTTGAGGTTTTAAAGGAAATTCTCAGTTCTATCCTTTGAGTGTTTACCAATAAAGTAATGTTTTGATCAGGCATACTAAAATGATTTTGTGAAATAAAACATTTAAATTAATAAATGTTAGCAAAACTAAGATCCACACTAGCCATGGAATGAAAACCATTCCTAATCTGATGGATAAACCTAAGTCCATCTGATTATCACTCATACCTTGACAATCCAGAACATCTGCACTCCATAAATTGAATTATCATATGGAGAATATTTGTAATAGGAATAAGGAATATTTATATTATTTTGAACAGATATAGTACTATTGTAGATTAGACAGAATTCTAATTCAATATAAATATCTACTTATTGTATAAGCAATTAATATTTACAAGAAAGATACATGACAAGCAATTCAAGCATAGTAAAGTAGGATGTATCATATATAAAACCTCAGTAAAAGATTATAGCACACAGTTATTTAACACATTCACTCTTATTGATGAAGTCTTTCAAAATGTATTACTTAATATAAATAGATGGTAATAATATTTATACCTAATGTGTATAATACAATGTATTTTACTGAATATATCAGAAGTTATATTTCATTGTTTACCAGCATTTAAGTAATCACTTTGTTGCTAACTTACTTAAAGCATCAAGTTTGTTTTATGAAAACATTGATGAAATTAGTGCATTTTAATTATCAGTACAGCCCCCCATTTCCTACACATAATGATTTTCATATCTGTCATTTCTTATTATAAAATGAGTGAGATTATAGGTTAAAAACAACAAATTCACTTATTGTGATTAATGATTACAAGTTCCCTTTCCGTATTCATAAATTGCCATTTTATGGCATATACTGAACGTTTTTAAATTTAAATGGCAAAATTCTATTTTGTATAATCAGCAAATTTTAAACTGAGTGATTATTGTCAATTTAATACTATTTGTTCATAATGTGATTGTTACATTCTGTGACATTCCTAGTTCAGGCTTCTATTGTTTCCCTTGAACAACTTTGCCAGTTTGATGTCATGTATAAAACAGTTACCTTGGCAACAGCTTAAGTATTATGTATGGTCAAGATGTGTTACAAAACTACAATTCAAGTTAAAGCAATTATATGACTTGTTATGCACATTTACCTATATGGGAAAATCATCATGCTTCCCGTTGATAATCAATATAGTGTATGCCATTTATGATAAGTTAAAACAGTAGTGTTATTATACTCAAGCCCATGTTATTAAACTATGGTCAATTTAATACTATTTGTTCATAATATAATTGTTACATTTCTGTGACATTTCAGGTTCAGGCTTCTGTTGTTTCTCTTGAATAACTTTGTCAGTTTGATGCCATGTATAAAACATTAGTTACCTTGGTAACCACTTGAGTATTATATATGGTCAAGATGGGTTACAAAAACTACAACTCAAGTTAAAGCAATTACATGACTTGTTATGCACATTTATCAAAATGTAAGATCTTTCTTGGAAGGTCAGCAAATGAGATATTAGAATTTAAAAGTAACAGTTTTGGAGCAGGTTTTACAGCAATTTGGAAATGTAGAAATGTTAAAGCATTCACTTAGGAAAAAGGAATCTATTTTTATTATCAAATATAATACTTTACAGCCTAATGGTTTGAACAAAGAATGTAATTGGCAAACTTTTGTTTAATGATGTTTTAGCTTTAAGAAAAATCTATTTGAGTTTTAATTAATTGAGTGTAATTAATTAATTGAAAGTAATTTTTGTGATGTTAATATATAAGAGGGAAGTTATAGAAGAAAATAATTTTACTCTGTAAAGGCTGATTGCGGCTGAGGCGCTAAGAGAATTTTATTTTGGAATAAAAAAACGTTTAATCAACGGAAGAACAAATTATTACTGGTCTTTTTTCAATTTGTTGTTCATATAGTTGTTGATGGCTTCCACATGATTTTACCCAAACAGAAGCTGTCGACACTCATGCTTCTGCTTTCATAAATGGCACCCTGTACATTATAGTCAAAATTACCTTTCTTGCCATAAACATCCATGTGACTCAAATTTAGTTTTAGTCCCAAATTTTTAAACATGCAAAATTTGCAGAAGCTGTCTGGGGAAGTACCCCATGGTCTTTGTGATTTCTGTAGGAATGTCTATTCCTAAATGTCTTTCAGGTTTGATAATTTACAAACATACAGATGGGTCTTTCACCATTCAGGTTCACTATATCGGAGTTACCTACCAAAATTTGTCATTTGCTATTCATTAATTAATTTTGTCAGAGTCTGTATAAAATAGAAGACTTCTGGAACATCAAGTAATTTCCAAAGTCACATTTACTTTCTTGATTTGCATACAAACTGGATATCAAAACTGGTGGATAATTACTTTTACTATATTCAGTCACATCCCTGGATATCTCTTCCAGACATTATTTGGTATAAATCCTCACTATGATGAATATGATGATAAGCATGTCTGCTTACTTTAAACATCTTCTGATTGTGTAGATAACTTTGGCAAATGTACAAATTGAATCTGAATGAAATTATTGTTCATATGTGTAAGATGGCAACTGTTTTCACTCAGATATATGTTTGCAGCACTTAATGGCACACCCTCACTTCATAACCTGACCTATCACTTTTATGCCCTCTGCTATGCTATTATTTCCATGGGTGAATTTGAAAAGAAATGTATATATCCCACAGAATTTTGTTCTAAGCATGTTAAATACAAATGTTTTGTAGATGATATGGTTTTTATTTGCAAAGGAAACAAATTGCAATTTGGGGAATTTTTAGATCAGTTAAATACGATTTTTTTTTTTTTTTTTGGTTTAAAATTTACACTTGCAGTGAATAGACATTCAATTCAAATTTTGGATGTGGAGTTATATATAGGCAAGGATGGTTATGTGCAACACAAACCTTAGAGAAAAGTCGCAGCCATGAACAACTTTTTGCATGCTAGCAGCAAACATCCCCCCAGTTTAATCAGTTCTTTACCTTATGGTGAATTTAAACGTATTTTCACCACTACTTCAGAAGTGGATCTGTTAGAAACCTAGCTAATGTAAGAATGATTATATTCTAGAGGTTATTCTTCAGACATATTAGCAAGGCCAGGAAAAAAATGAATAAAATTGTCAAAAAAGGGAACACAAAATTTTGGGAGAATAGACATGATGAATATGATGGTAGATTAGAAGAACAGGGTGACACGATTTATTTTGTTACCAAGTATTCTCCCATTTCTGATACTTTAAGAAATGTGGTCAATAATCTCTGGCTAGTAGTCAGTTAAGATGACATAGTGGGTCATTTATTCCCCAAGCAGGTTATATTTTCTTATGGCAGGTTCTTGAATTTAAATGAATTATTGTCTCTGAGGGTGAGTTTCATGAGTTTGGAGGGGGAATATAAGGGTTTATTTGCTTGTGGGTGGTGTAAGGCTTGTAAAAGAATCAGAAACTTGTAAGGTTCTAAAATAAATGGGAAAAGATTTATCTCATTGGATAGATTCAGTTGTAATTCTTGTGGAATAGTAAATATATACTTGGGTGTCGACATAAACCTACAAAACAGTATGTAGGTCAAACCAAAAGAAAGGTAAAACCAAACATTGTAGGAGATGTTGGAGACATCATGAATGTTAATTTGGAAAGTGCTGTGACACAACATTCCTTTCAAGCTCATGGAGGTGATAATGATATGTTTTTATTCAGTATTTTAGCCAAACCACACCCAACTAGACAGGGTAGCTTTATTTGTAAATTATTAAAATTAGAAAGCAAATTTATACTTAATTATAGGACAATGCAACCTACTGGGATGAATTTGAAGGTCAGCATTAACTTTTAGGGTTCTTAAATTGTTTTATGCGAAGGATGTTTATTTATTTATTCAATTGATGCTATTTGTATTTTTGAGTTATTTAATTAAGTCCGTATGTAATGAAGACTTTCAGTTTTGTAGTATGGGATAGTAATGATATGTCATACACTGTGCACATTAAGAAAGAGAACTTCATAATGGTTAATCATTATTGTTTAATTAACATTTTTTCAGTTAATGGAATGGTATCACTTTTTTAAAATAAGCTGCTTTGGTGCTAGAATTTATTCCATGAAGGTGAAAGCCGAGGTACCAGAAGCACCTGTTAATAAATTATACAGCAGAATGAACAGCTTGGCTCCACGGTGTGTTTCTTTGAAGTTATCGGTGGTTGGTGGACTGATGGTGTTTATTATGCCCTATCACTTTTAAACCTGATTTCTGCAACCAAAAAACAAATGCTTTGTTTACGAAAAAGTAAAAGTGTAGTACTTTCATTCAATGAATGCATATATCTCTCTTATTACATTTTTGTACAACAGCAAATCAAGCATCAGCTGGCAATAACATGCTTAGAGAACAATTCACTAAGGTGAAGGTGATTATTTGCAAAGTTTTGTTCCTGTAATAACAATTTTAATTGACAAAAAAGGTTGTTTGATGCGTGAGGTGTGATATCATGCCCGACAAACTGTTGCCTTCTCCTTGTTTAATTGTTCTGAAGAAGTCATGCTATATTTGTAGAAATGGAAGTGATTAACTACCTTTAAATAAAGAATTTTCTGTAAGTCTTCCAAAGGAGTGTTTTATTTTAAGTACCTCGAAATGTTCTTTCCTATTATAAAACCTTTGACTTGCATTTAATATCCTTTACTCACTTACAAAATGCTCTGCACTTTGAAATAACCTCATATTTTTCCTGTGCTGTAAATGCTGTAGCTTATTTTTCCCTGTGGCTATAAGCATAAAAGGTAATTCAAGTACTTATTTCAGACAGACAATAACATTTAAAAGCAACATATCTCCTTTGCAAAAAAAATTCACATACCAGTAGTAGGTTCTACAGAGAAATAAGGCTGTCCTTGTATAATACTGTAAACCAACTTTGCACTGTTTCCATGGCTTGCATCATCTGCATCTGTGGCTGTTACTTGTGTGACAAATGTATCTGCAGAATCAAAATGAATAAATGATTAATATCTCAGTCAAACAGCTGCAACTTTCTTTAGCTATGTTTTTGGTTTCATCTGATTTATTCATCTGCATACAGTCTGCTACTAAAGGATCATGGTAAGCACATACAGGGTTTCCTAAATTGCTAGCTCTGACAAACAACTTATACTCATATGAAAAAAAATGGTGGTAAAGAGGTTATAAATGCTAAAATACCAACTGTAAGATGCAAGTATAAAGTTGATGACAATCCTTTGCTGTTATATTCGGTATTATACTTCATAAAACATCATGCTTGTATTCCATGTACAAGTCACGTTTAGGAACTGCTTGACTAGATGGTTATTGATTACAATCAGACTGTACTCAACAAAGTGACATTGTTTGCTCTGAATGAGAGTCATTCATATGGTACTATTCAGTTATAAAGATGATTACCATTTTACGGGAAACAAAAGGGTTATTTAGGTGATGAGTTGATGCCTTGAGTAAACAAATTTAATTTCCAATAGAAAAACTAATTAGAAGTAATGAAATGGAGACAGGATGTCTGTTTTCTGAATGCAGTAAGCTACATTCTTTCTTTAACTGCACTGAATTATTGAATTAGTGGCTAATGAACTCACTATGAAGCAAATAAGAATATGAAATGTTATTCCTTTATCCTGTGTGCTGGCTTTGTCTCTTGTGACTGGAGAGAGCAAATTAGTGACTGACTAAGTGAGTGTGTGGATGAGTGAGCCCATCCTCATAGTCTTCATTATTAAAGAACAGCTGCAATTTTTAATGAAGCATGTTACTTAAAAATTCCATGCTAATATGTTAAGTGCATCTAACTAGTAACTAAAGCAAGACATACACAGCTAACACTGTCATTAATAATACTATCAAATTCTGCATCTGGATCATATTTTAATACCAGTGACCCATAAAACAAAGATAAGTTAAAGACACTATTGTGGGTATGCAACAGATACTTTCTCAGATATTATATTCTGAATCATGTACTTCTGGTTTATTTAGTGCAAGGTATAATATGTGGTCAGTTATAGCTGAGACAGGACAAAACATTAAGGACAGTAAGCATGGCAGACAAGCTGCACTCAAACATGTTGCTTTTTATCTGCTGGGGTCTGACAGTAATGGTTAAGGGGTTTACCTCACAGACACAGTGTACAGAGTCTGATTCTTATATTTGAGGGAAATTGGCTTACTTAAAAAGGCCCATGTGTGACTATAGATGTCACACATTAATTTACTCCTGCAATGCAAACAAGTTTATCTATAGATGCTAACCTTGTCTTCAGACTTGTAATGGTAGAAGCCATATCATCAGACTTGTTGAACAAAATAAACAAATTAATGCAAATTGTGACCTCAGTAAGAGAAAGATAACCACTCAAGTGAAACCAGAACTAACCAACAAGGTAGTTAACGGAATTGCTTAAAATCAATAAACATTGCATCCCCCATTTTATCTAGAAAAGTTACAACTTCCAAGCCACAAAACACAAGTATATCACAATTCTTTCGGACTTTTAAAAGAAAACGTAACGTATCAGAAAAGAAAAACATGCATTTCTCTTACAGTTGCACTTTTTCTAAAGAGGTAAAGTCAGAGGTTTTCATGACTTTTTAAGTTTAGTAATTTTTTAAATTTTTTTTTCCATTTTTATTTTTCTGCTAATATGTCTCGATAAAATAGACTTTCCTACAGAGGAGAAGTTGAGCTGTTTGCAGAGAAATACCAATGAGTAGGTTTTTGGCTGATAAATTAAGCACAAGGAAATTATGTTTGACAAATGAATTCTACATTTGTTAAGTGTGTTACTGGGAGCACTGAAAATTTTAATGTGATAAAAGTTAAACATAGACTAGCGCAGAAATTGCTGTATTACAGATTATTCCATATTCTCTGAGATACAGTAATCTCAGAGATGGTATGTGTATATACATCTCCCTCTCTTTACATATTATATATATATATATATATATATATATATATATATATATATGTGTGTGTGTGTGTGTGTGGGTGTATGTGTGTGTGTGTGTGTGTGTGTGTGCGTGTGCGTGTGTGTGTGTTTATCCTTATTGATAGATAGATAGATAGATAAATAGATAGATAGATAGATAGATAGATAGATAGATAGATAGATAGATAGATAGATGTGGGTGCTTGTATATATACATATATATATATATATATATATATATATATATATATATATATATATATATATATATATATATATATATATATATGTCTGCATGTCCTCCCTGTGGTTGCGTGGGTTTCCTCCGGGTGCTCCGGTTTCCTCCCACATCCCAAAGACATGCAGTAGGTGAATTGAACACTCTAAATTGGCCCTAGGTGTGAGTGTGTGCATGTGTGTGCCTTCTCTGGAAGGTTGGGTGCCGGGCTGGCAACTCGACACCGTAAAACTCCACTGCCAATCATGAGCGAACAGATGATCTACTGTGGCAACCCCTAACCGGGAAAAAGCCGAAAGAAGAAGAAGAAGATATATAAATATATATATATATATATATATATATATATATATATATATATATATATATATATATGTGTGTGTGTGTGTGTGTGTGTGTGTATGGGTGCACCTTTTTGGTATTAGAGTTTCTTGCTTTGCTGTTGTGCTCAAGGGACAAATTTATTTATTTATATATGTATGTATTTATTTATTTTTATTTTTTCAGTTTCAGAATTCATGTTGAAGAATCTCAAAATTCTAAAAGACAAAGCAAGAAAAACATGTCTTTTGAAGAAATCATCTTAAGTATAATTGCCAGTTAGATAAAATGGGAATTTCCTGAATGACTTAACAAATGTAATTCTAGGTTCATAGGTACTTATTTGGTTATTGCTCTGTAAGGATCTTTAGCAGTTCAGTCCTTCATTGTCATTGTAATTATTACACTTTATATTTTGCTATATGAATCTCTATAGATGAGCAATACAAGTATATGTTTGGAACTTAAATGTTTGTCCTATCCAAGGAGGTGTTAAGCAGGAGAGAAGTTGTGGTTACCCAAACATTCATCCAAGTTACATGTGAATGCAGCAAGATAAGTACTTCTTTATAGGTTCATAAGTAAGTAGTAGGTCATTTTCCCTTTTTGTGCTCAAAGTAACGTATCCCATTTGGTTATAGATTGGTATTATCAATCTCATGATCAATAATTATAAATTGCCACTAATAAAGATAACTGGGATCATATTATAGGTTCATAGATTGGTACTAAGCTAACTGTCACTTGTGAGCCATTCTAAGCTTATCCAGTTACCCCACGTGAGAATCAAACTCTGCACCTTGTGTCCGTAAGGTAAACACACAAACCATTATGCCAATCTCCCATCCCTCCATGGATAATTTGGGAGACCCATGCTTGGGATAAAGTATTTAGGAGCTGCCTCTGTCCATTAGTCCATTAGTAGTAAAGGGGGTAGTCCATTGGTAACTTTTCTGGTTCCCATCCATAGGTCTAAGTTGCACTTGTATATGGACAGGGATAAACTTTGTTTTACATGGATGAAGAATCTGTTCCAGAGCAATGGTATCCTCTGTGAGACATACCTGCCTCTCCAAACCATTCTGTTGATGTTGCAGAAGAGATTTAGATCTCTAGATCAAGTATTTCTGATGCCATTTGATTTGCTGATGTGCAGTAAATCCTTCAGTAATTGGTCGGAGGTTTCCTTGTATGTCAGATACAGGTCACCTCTAAGCAGCCTGTAAAATACGAGTATAGTGACCGGGCAGTGAGTCGGTCAATGTAGAAGATGTTGTTTAGGCCTTTTATCGTTTTAGTAAGGTATCTCTGTGGCCATTCCATTTGTTGCATGTGTCTGGACAGTTACATGCCAAAGGGGGCATTATACTCAATGACAGGTTTAATGAGGACTGAGTAAAGGGGGATGATGATATCTCTAGATCTAGACACTATCCTTTTTACTATAAGCTGTGCAATATAGAAGGACTTTCTTGTAACAGTAGACATATGTTGGTCAAAAGTTAGTTACTCTCCACATATGTTCCCAAATTCCAAACAACTAGGTCAAATCTTAGGGGCATATCTTCAGTGTGGTATTTCCCTATTGTAGATGGCTTACCAAATGATACAATAATAATTTTCTGGCATTTAGTTTCAGTCCTTAATTTTGTCACCAGTGATTTGTTTGGGATAAACCTTCTTGCAGGATGGAATATGAAAGTCAGTTTCATAGAAATAGTATTTTCTGTGATATATACCTATCCCTCCAACATATTCTGCTAAACTTGCAAAAGAGTCTGAGTTCCCTTAAGCAGGTATTTATGATACCATTGGACTTCTGAATGTGTAATAAGTCTGATAGAACGGGGTCAGTTGTGGCTCTGTATGCAAAGCAGAAGCTGCCTCATTCAACAGACTGCATGATACCACAAAAAGAGGCAAGGCTTTGAGATACTATGCATAGTTTTTATGATTCAGATCCTTGATTTTTTAGTGAGGAAACACTGTAGTCTTTCTGTCTGTGATAAGTATTTAGAAAGGTATATAACGAAAGGGGCATTATACTTCATATAGAGTATAGATACACAAGTAAGTCAGATGTCCCCAAGATTCTTGTAGTATCTTTGGTACCCTTGGTGGAATTCCTATCCAGCAACAGTGCAGTTAATTAACAACATCACTGGCACCAAACAATTTAAAGATGTTGTTTAACCCCAGTCAACTTTGAAGACCACCCACTCGCTTTATGGGTGTTGTTCCTTCAGTGGAATTCCTATCCAGCAACAGTGCAGTTAATTAACAACGTATATTACACTGTATATTTACTAATCATGACCTTCTTTACCCACTTAATGTAAAATATAACTTTGTGCCTACTGTGTGCCTCTTTAAAGGACAGCTCCTGGTCAGCTACAGCACACCTCTGTGTAACCCCACCCCACTAACCCTGCTCTCTCTAGCGTTAAAGTCATTCACCTTCCCACATAACCTTACACCCACTGTCTCTGCTAGCTCTTTCCCTCTACTCTCCTGTCTCCTACTGGCACAGTCCATCATACCTCTACCTACCACTTCTGTCTGTCTCCTTCCTCTGACCTCTTTCTTCCACATAGAATCTCTACTCTCAACCTCAAACTCAGAAACCCAGAGCCTCCCTTTTCCCTACCACAGTCTCTTCATTCACCTCCCTAGCCTTGCTCCCAGCCTAGAGACTGTCAGTTCCTCTCCATCGATTTGTGCAAAAAAAAAAAAAAAAAGAACGAAAGAAAAAGAAAGAAATTTCTAACATTAAATTAAAAACATTTCTCTCCTTTACTGAAATACCCTACTTCCTCACTAATTGTTTTTTTCGTTTAACTGCACCTACAGGAAGGGGGCACACCACCTACTGGCACTGCCTTAAGTCACTTATACCAGCTGTAGCGACATTGCGTCACTACCCCCTCCCATAATGCATTACACTTGTTAAAACACACACTTAGGCTTCTGTGCCATTTCTCTCCCATCCTTTCTGTCCCTTAATGCAGTGGTGTGATAAGCTGACCAGGTAGGCTCTCTACTTAAGCGGAATTGCTTTTTAAAGTTTCAGTGTAATGTAATTGCAACTGTATTCTGCCTTCAATTGCCAATCTACCAAATAGTCGTTCATACATTGCATAATGTGTGATTTTTGGCCTGTATAGCATTTTTCACTGAAACTGCTTACATAACAATGTTTTAATCTAACTTAGCAATGTATAAGCTTATGTGAGTTGCATTTTTGATTCATTTTGCAGTTATCTATGAATTTAAATATACTGTGCCCTGCTATTGAATTTTATGATGCTGTGATCTGTCGGTAAAGACTGTAACTTGTGTGCTCACTATAAAACTGTGTATACTTTACTGCGTTAGCATCTATACCTATACGACAGCATTTATTTGTGAAGTAGTTGTAAACTGTGTGTATCTTGCCTGCAAATTAGCCGTTGACTGACATGATTAGGTAGTCGCACAAACCACGCAGCCTCCACATATTTATGTGATTATTTTCAGCGTTGTTAGACCAACTAAATCTCCTCAGTTAGATGGTGATACCCTAGTCTTCACTGAGTAGCATGTTGTTGCTACTATTACCTAATTACTGCATACAAGGTTTATATTGGAGTTAATTGCTAAACGACATTACCAGTTGTTCTGTAAACTGTATTTTACTCGCTACTTTGGTTGCTCTTCACTTTAACCAGTCTCTAGTCTCTATTACCTGCTACCTCTTTTCTCCTGTCTGTCCCTATGCTACTCCTGTTCTAAGCTAACATTTCCCTCCTACTCCCCTCATTTCTCCTTCCTTTTCACATCCCTACTTAGCCTTATTCCTTTATAATAACATCCCTCACTACTGCCTTGCTTCATCTAATACTACTCTTAATCACCTCAGCCTTATCCTCTTTCTCTCTTTGTTTTTCAGGTCACTGGCACCAAACAATTTAAAGATGTTGTTTAACCCCAGTCAACTTTGAAGACCACCCATTCACTTTATGGGTGTTGTTCCTTCGGTGGAATTCCTATCCAGCAACAATGCAGTTAATTAACAACGTATGTTATGCTGTGTATTTACTAATCCTGGCCTTCTTTACCCACTTAATGTAAAATATAACTTTGTGCCTACTGTGTGCACTTTAAAGTACTGCTCCTGGTCAGCTACAGCACACCTCTGTGTAACCCCACCCCACTAACCCTGCTCTCTTTAGCCTTTAAATCATTCACCTTCCCACATAACCTTACACCCACTGTCTCTGCTAGCTCTTTCCCTCTACTCTCCTGTCTCCTGCTGGCACAGTCCCTCATAACTCTACCTACCACTTCTGTCTGTCTCCTTCCTCTGACCTCTTTCTTCCACATAGAATCTCTACTCTCAACCTCAAACTCAGAAACCCAGGGCCTCCCTTTTCCCTACCACAATCTCTTCATTCACCTCCCTAGCCTTGCTCCCAGCCTAGAGACTGTCAGTTCCTCTTCATAGATTTGTGCAAAAAAAGAAAAAGAAAGCAATTTCTAACATTAAATTAAAAAAATGTCTCTCCTGTACTGAAATACCTGACTTCCTTACTGATTTTTTTTTTTCATTTAACTGCTGTATTGCTGCACATGCCTCATTCCCAATTATCCAATCAAATCTCACCTATCATCCCCCATACCAACACACTTCACCACACCCCTATTCAACAGCTAACCTGTACAGTTACTGATAGCACTCCTACATACACCCACCTCTTTCTACAACTCAATAAGATGCCATATACCCATCACACCCACCTACTAAAAGTGTTATCTTAATCATTAACTGTCTTCTCTCCCCTCTTGCTGTCCATCCCTTCCTCCTACCACATACAACTTTATATCACCTCCCCACCACCATGGCAGGCAGAATCCATAATCAATCCAACTAAACTAAGACATTTCCACATATCACCTTGTTACCTCACCTCCACCAAACCTTTTTCCTGCCAATATAATAATCTTCATACAAAACTAGCCCTCAATCCTCCCAAAAAACAAATTAAAATATTACACTAACTAAAGAAACTCTATCTATACCTACTCCAAAAACTCACTTGCTGTGGAGACATTCACCCTAATCCAGGACCCAACAAGTCTAACAGCACAAGCTTAAAACGGCCAAATCCTCTATATCTAAGACCTACCTCATCTCTCCTCCTTTTAAATATTAATGTAAGAAGTATACTTAGCAAAATGCAGGACCTTCATGCATTACTAGCTCTGTGCAAACCAGATATCATTGTGTTAATGGAAACTTTGCTTAAACCTGAACATCACAATAATAAAATCACTGCCCCTGGCTACATTATACGCAGAAATAGATCAGGAAAAAAGGGAGGAGGCGTAGCAATACTTTTCTAAAACCACCTCACTATTTAACAATTTGAGTGTAATTTCCAAGAAGTCAAAGAATTAGAACTAATTTTAGCCAAATTAAAACTTAACTCCAACAAAAAATAATTATGGCAGGTAGATATATCCCACCAGGCAATAACACTACCATACTGGAAAGCCTACTAAACTGGTTGTCATCCTCCTTTCCACAAGAAACCATACTATTAGGTGACTTTAATAGTGACTAGTCTGACTGTTCCAGCCAAAATCCCTCTACCTACATTAACCTCCATGGGTTTACCCAAATTATATCAGCCCTCACAAGAATTGACAAAACCTTCAAATGCTAGTCCATCTTAGACTGGATTCTGCTATCAGATCCCACACTGCCTCAACAATAAGGCTGTCTTCCTGACAGTCTGAGTGACCATCAAGCGACTTACCAAATTAGGAACCGATCCCACCACAATAAACAACTCATACTCAGAGTAATACGTAACAAAAAGACCTTCAGAGCTAATGACCTAATCAGTTCACTAAAATAATTTAACTGGACTCCCCTAAAACAACTATCTCTAAACGAAACCCTGCAGTACTTTAACTCAACCTTCCTAAAAATCTTAAACTGTCATGCACCCCACCCCCCAGAATCATTAGAATCAAAACTAGCTATGCCCCATGGCTAACAAAAGATACTAAAACCATATTGAAAGCAAGGGACAAAGCCTGGCTACAATTTTACAAACACAAAACCACTACCTTGAGACAGAATTATCTCAAACTCCACAACAAAGCCAAAAAAATAATTAAACTTTACAAAACTAATTACCATAAAACCATGCAGGAAAAATATGCTTACAACCCTCAAAAATTCTGGGTCACAATAAGTAGTTTACTGCACCCAGGAAAATCCACCATTCCTACCAAACGACCATGACAACATCCCCACCCAATTTAACAAATACTTTACTGAAACAGTCCAACTCTATCCAACACCCAATATACTATTAGTAGCCCCTTAACTTCAGAGACCCCTAGCTATTTCAGTACAAAAAACAACTCCCCCAGTTTTTCCCTACACCCAGTCCCCACTAATACAATTGCTAAACTCCTCTAAAAACTTAAACAAACCACACTGGTAGCTGACAATCTGCCTGCAGACTTCCTTCAGATAACAGCAGAAGCTATAGCTTATCCAGAGTCCATTCTCATAAATAAGTCAATATTAGAATGTAAAGTACCTCACACATGAAGAATATCACATATTATACCACTGCACAAATGGGGTTACTCCCTTGAGCTTACCAACTACTGCCCTATTGCAATTCTATCACCTTTATCAAAAATATTAGAGTAGTTCATTCCCAACTAATGAAGTACCTCCTAAAAATGACCTATTATCCAAATCCCAGCATGGCTTCAGACCTTCCCATAGCACTCCGACAGCACTACTTTCATTTACCAACATTGTCAATTACCATCGAAAGAAGGGACTATTCATATCCTCCATATTCTTAGACTTATCCAAAGCCTTTGATATGGTTAACCATAGTATGCGTCTAGAAACTCTATCTACCCTTAACATAAGCTCCTCCACCATATCCGGTTCAATACCTACTTATCAGACCGTCAGCAGGCAGTTCTATGGCAAGACCAGTTGTCCCCCCTATTACCAGTAGCCATAGGTGTCCCTCAAGAGTCCCTCGTTGGTCCTTTGCAATTCTCACTGTTTACTAACCAGATAGCCTCATGCTCACTCTCTGCCTCAGTAGTGCAATACGCAAATGATACCACTATTATATGTGCTGCCCCCACCCTACATGAACTAAAAAACATAACCCGAAATAACTTTACCTTAGCAAAAGAATGGTTCACTAACATCAAACTTATTCTTAATCCCCCCAAAAATACAAACTTATTCTCTTCAGCCCTGGTAGATCTCCTCCACTAAACAATGATTTTACCATAAGGTCTAAAGATAATATACGAATCACCCCAACACCGCACACAAAACTATTAGTTGTAGAAATTGACAATAATCTGAATTTCGACATACACATAGCCCAAACAATCAAGAAAGTTAACAAAAAGCTTGGTCTCCTTTACAGGAACAGATAGTTCATCACTAAACATACCAAAGCCACTATTGCAAGGACTCATCTGTTTTCCATCCTCCTTTATGCCCCTCCTATCTTAACTAACCTCCGCCACACTGAACTAAGTAAAATGGAATCCTGCTACAACAAGATTGCCAAGTTTGCTACTGATGCTTCTCATAGATCCCATCACTGTCTAGCCCTCAAGCAACTTAATTGGCTTGAACTACCCCAGCTACTCCTATTCAACCAACTCTCTATAGCTCACAAGCTCTACTACCTTCCATGAAAAGACCACAGCACTTCAGCATCTAATTAACCCCTATACTACCACTGGAGCCTTAACATCTAGTAATCAGAACCACATAAATGTCATCAAACATAAAAATGATGCTGGTAAATCACTCTTTGCCTGCTCTATTGACAGAACCTGGAATTCAGTTCCAAGCCACTTAACTTCCACCACCTCTACTTCCCAGTTTAAAAAACTTCTCAAAACCCACAACTTAAATAACTGGTATTGCTCATGTTACTCCGCAGGTTAAGCCATACCACTCCACTCTTGCTAGTATTCTGCTAAGGATCAAATGGTTGCTCCCTGCTTCCCATGCTATACTTGTTTATCCAATGACAAGTCCTCTACAGTACTGGTTGACTGATCAGCCAATGTTATGTTCTCAACAGAACTAATAACAAGAAAGAAAAAAAAAAAATATATATATATATATATATATATATATAGATTCACTTCATAATCTCGAAATACTGAAATCTCGCATTTCAGTTTTTCGAGACCATGAAATCAAATCCACACAAAACCAAAACACCAAAACCATGAAATTCAAAACACCTAAAACACAGCAGACACCAGACCACACATATACCACAACACCCACATCACAACATAAACAAACAAAACAACACACATCCACAGACCTACAACACAAATAAGCAGGGGAGCAAGCCCTTCTGCACCCCCCAGACCACCCTATTTATATATACTAACTCCGAGATCCCACAAACAGTAAACAAAAGCAAACACACACACATACACACACACACACACATTTTACAGTCCCTCAAACACACACAACACATATATCAGCACACTCACATACACTCAAACTCCCACCCAAAATCCTTACAAAGCACTCACTTACCTGACATAACACCTAAATCCACACACAGCACCGCACACCATCCACATACAATCCCGGACATTACGTAGCGTAAAGCCATAACCACGAATTTGAGATATTCGAATTCACGATTATGCACTTTCACTATTTTCAGACTTCGACTTTATAGTCTCAAGATACTGAAATTTGACATTTCAGTGTTTCGAGATTATAAAATGTTTATATATAGATATAGATATATATATATATATATATATATAACTCAGTTATTCATATTTGTATGGAAATGACTCACTACTACAAATTTAGAAATTGTTAATCTCTGCTATGTATGCTAGGTTGTATTTTTAATATGTATGAGATATGTTTTCTTATTTGTTGCTATTTTGTCTCTTTTGTACTGTATTGGTATTCGGAGCTTTTCTCCCCGGGCCTCTGTTGAATATGGTCCTGTGTCTAGTTGGACTTTGTCGGTAAACAAATGTAAAATAAAATAAAAATAAGCAGCATAAAGTAGCAAACATCAAACATTTAAGATAGTGATCCAGGTGGAAGCTTCTACATCACACAGCACTATGGAGCTGATATGTGGGTTTCTTGACATACAGGAAGACTTTTGCCAACTGTACAGTGATCTGTAGTAGTAGCACCATGAGGCAATATTGCTTTCAAGGTCATTGGTGTAAACTGATGCCAATGTAGGTAATTCATGTAATAAACTATGACTACCCTGCAGTCCAGATCTAGTAGCAACATTGTCTATGGCTATGATATGGTCCAGACATGAGATGGACATGGACATGGTTTCCCACATCATTGGTGTCACTTTCTGATGTATGATCTTGTTTTCTTGGTTATGGTCAGTGATATTCCTTGCTCTTTACCCATAGGATGTCGCTTCATGTTGGCTGCACAAGGTCCAACAATTTTACCCAATCCCTGTCATTTGATTGATATTGCTGTCCTAACATGTGTAGCTAATACAATGCCATCCATCAATGGTCAGATAGCAGAACCTTTATGTGATCACTAGAGGCTGTGATCCCTGATACCTCACCATCTCTCAGAATGCATGGATTTAACATTTTACTGACCACGACTCTTCCCAGCCTTTCAGTGCTGCACTCAAAAGTCACTGCGTCTCCCCATCTGCTTAAGTGAAAATGGCTGTGTTCTGCCTATCCCCTATCCATTTCTGGTTTACTGATGGCCAATGCACAATGTGGCCTGAACATGCACTCCCCTATATAACTTTAGTGCTACAGAATTCATCACTTTATTCTGTGCTGCCTAAGTCATGGCTTGCCATGGTGTACCAAATGCAACCAATTTGCCAGTGCTGCAATGTATTCCAGCCAGCACTGCCTCAGCTATACATAAATACATACATACAAATATTTCAAGTACGGGCATTAATGTGAATCTAGCCTGGCAATATACCAAAACAGTTGTTCCCATAATAAGAGTACAGGCTGTTCTTAAAAATATGAGTCTAAACTATTGCTTGTTTAATGTAGTTTGGCAGTCTGTTTCATATATCAGCTGCTCTATCAGAGAGCCAATTAGTACACTTCTCATTGCTATAGAATCTTCTACACAGGTTGTCTGATGATTCAGTACTACATTTTGATAACCGCAAACATTCCCAGAGATAGTTGTCTCTAAATGTCCTATAGACCTGAATGAGATCTCCGGTTAAATATCCATAAGAGCACTGTACAAATTGAGATATTTTAGTCATTTATAATAACTTAAATTTTCACATCCATGAATGCTCTTGGTATATTTCCATTGTACTCTTTCCAGTTTATTCATGCTTGTTTTCTTATAAGGTTTCCATATTGTATTCCATACTCTAGTTTGGGTCTAATGTAATTAACAATGATTTCCACCATTTCTGATGTCCTAGACTTTATAAATCTTCCTATACAACCTATAGTTCTGTAACTTTCATTAACCAGTTCATTGATATGATTAGAAAAACTCAAAGATGGATCTACCAATATATCTAGGTCCTTAAATGAATCTACAGGCTCATTCACTGTGCGTTGTATTAAATATTCACCCTTCACTGTATGTCTTCCAAATCTCATATGCTTAGTTTTTGATGTATGTATCAGCATATTATTCTTCTGTGCCCAAATGGTCAATTTAGTCACGTTCCTATGCTGACAAGCCCTATCTGTACCACATATAATCAGTTGACCCAATTTCAGCTATGTCATTTCCCATTGACTTTCTTTCCCCCGTCTCCTCCATTCTCATTTTATAATGCCCTAATTTTTATTTTTCAGTGTTCTACTTCCTAACAAATGCCCATAGTATACATAATAAAAATGAAAAATAAAAATGCCTTTATTTCACAACATAGTCCCGAACTCTCAGCAATTACACACTCCTGGGTCAAATGGCAATCCACCTATGCATCTCCTCTTCTCAAACTGCACCTACTAGCTTCAGGTTACATCATGAACAAAGAATAGAGGAGGAACTCTCCTTTCCAACAAATCTCATTTACAACTGAAGCTAACAGCTCACTGCAGCCCAACAACAAACTTCAAACTGGCTACTAATTAATGTGCATACCAAAAGTAATACATTCCACAAGTATTACATGACATTTCCTCAGCCACAACAAACATAAAAAAACAAGTACTACACTGCATCTTCAAATTAAACATGCTTAGCACTATCCATAATGATGCCATAGACCTCCTAATTAAGTCTAATATTAAACAATAAAACCTACCCATGCAAACCTCAATACCAATGACCACTCACCACTAAATCTACTAACCCTCACTAATCTCCATCATCATCATCATCCACCCTCAAACCCCAGTGCCCACTGTCCAATTAGGTTTCTACTATACTTCGCGCACACACACACACACACACACACACACACACACACACACACACACACACACACACACACACACACACACACACACACACACACTCTTTCAAAATTAATCTCTTTAAAAGCCAGATCATAATCCAGCATTAATACACTGTGAGCAGTTCTCAGCACTCAAGACTGGTCATCAGTGTTACATTTCAGTGATGAAAATCCACTAGTGGAATCATTCATCAGTATTCTTAAAAGGCTAAACGATACTTCTCTCTAATTTCTAGATTATATAAACCAATAAAAATGAATGGCTTTCCATTAAACTAAAATCACTCAAAACTCAAAGACAAAGTTTGGCATACCTGGAAAGCTAACTCTTCTCAAGACACTTGATTAAATTTTACCTAACTCAGAAAAATAGCAAAAGAAGTCATGACATGACATGTTAGCTCCTGTGGAGAAAAAAACATTTTTATTTAAAACTTCTAAGCAGTTCTGGAAAGAAGTTAATTAACTGGCAGGTAGATCAGTCTCATTAACCCAACGAGATATCCAACCTAAGTTTAAGCTATCTGACTCTCTCACTGAGTTTAGCAATCTCCCATCAATATCTAACAGAACCATATTCCAACCCTGTTTTCCAGAACCTCTTTTCCATATTCTGCTCTTCTCATCTTAAACTCATCAAAAACAACAACATGGACAAATACATGTAGACAACCCCACCCCCCCCACCCCCACCCCCACCGAGTATCAGGCAGCATGCATTTCTGGTTCATGTACTCCAGCAGAAATGTTCTATGTGCACTCTTAAATGTATATATCTATATATACAATTTATATCTGACCCAAAACACTGTGCCCTCAGTCTTGAAAACTAAGATAGTAAATTCACTTCCAAAACAAACCATCCCATCCGAATAATCACACTGCTACCTAATTTCCATCTTTCTCACCCTATAAAAAATTCTAGAGAAGCTTATCTATACACAACTGACAGAATATATCAGCAAATAAAATCTTTCATGTACACACACGCACACACACACACACACACACACACACACACACACACACACACACACACACACACACACACACACACACACACACACACACACACACACCACCTGACTTTTGTTAATGACACAGCACCATAACAGTGCTCTGGACTTTGACAAATGAAGTCCTTCTAGGCGTGAGTAAACGACAGCTGAAGGTTGCCACCATCAAAGCATTTGATTTAATGGATTACAAAATTCTAATAAATGGCCTGCTTGAAATCAGAATTAGCTCAGGTTGCATTCTATAGTACCAGAACTATCTGACACTTTATTGTCAGTGTCCAGTCCTCACTCTCTCCTTCAGCTAATTTCAAAAGAGCTGTCTCACAAGGTTCTATCCTTGCCCAATTCTATTGTTCATGTTTGTTAAGAATCTTCCTCTTATCATCCCTCACCTTCCTTTTTTTCTTTATACAGAAGACTTGATTCTGTTCTGGTCAATCTCTCTAAGCGCTCAGCTAAGAACTTTAAGCTGGTTTCCTCTTCCGTATAAAATGGATTCAAAACAAAACATACAACTTAACATGTCCGTAACAAAAAGCATGCTTTTAGTGGCAAACAGAAGCCCAGCAAAACTCATTCTCAGCTACAGATAGTTAATAATGATAGCACGGTGTAAAACACAAATACTTTCAAGTACCTTGGTCTATTGCTAGATGGATCTCATAGTTCCACTCTCCATCTCAACAAAATCAGGAAAAATGTAAACACTGCTATTTTGGTCCAAACAATGACCCCGTTTCTATCCAAAGCATCCAGATCTACCACCGGCATAGGAATCCTCTTCTCTAAAATGGAGTATGAGCTTTCTTTAGTAGCATCTGCTTCAAAGACAAATGACACCCATGTATAATCAATCACTTATAAAATCTCCAAGTTTGTCACTTTCTCCCCTAAAATGTCCATCACTGCAAAACCCTTGCAAAGCAAAATGCCTTCTAGTAAACAAAGAATTTCTTCCTCTTAGGCTCAAAATCATTCAGACATACATACAGCCAAACATTATCTCCCTAAGAAGATAATCTAATACAACAACCCCTATCTTACAACTTCAGGAATCATGACAATTCAACTCACTGCAAGTCCAAAAATAATCTTTACTGCACAAATCACTGCTTCTCTATTCTTGGCTCAAACATCTGGAAATCTATTCCCTCCTAATTCAAGGAAATACTATCAAACCAAGTCTTGCAGACACAACTAAAAACTCATCTTGTGTGATTTTCTAACTGCCAGTTTTATGTCAATGGCCACTTTGACTAAGCATACCATTACTATCTTATTCGCGATATCCTTGTAATTGTATATCATATTCAACTTAATATTTGGCTGTCTCATATATAGTGTATATAACTTCTCCATTTTGTATAAGCTGATTTCATCTTCAGTCAACAACATAATGTAAATTATTTTTCATTTGGGTACTTAATTATGCCTATATTTTTGTTGCATTACTCTAACCTTTTGCATATTGTATTGCAATGACACACTGTATCGCATACTTTAATTTTATTGCTGTCCTTTTCACCAAGCAGAGACTGAAGTTGGTCATTTGTGATCAGTGCTTTATCCCATTTAATGAATTCAACTAACTAACTAACTAACTAACTAACTAAATATTATATCTATTAAAGAAATTAACAAAGAGACCAAGAACACAGCTCAGTGCTATTTTGTTACAAAGTACCAGCTAAGGATAGACTGACCACAGATCAAGTACATTACAAAAGTGTGGGCATTACAGACTTGCTGTCATGGTGTTATGTGCACTACTTATTACATCAGAATGATGTTGCATGCTAATCTCAGACATATGAAGAGGAAAACTATACTGGTTTTAGGGCATGCTGCTGCAGAAGTAAAAATTTTACATATTTTTTCTCACTCACTTTTTGACTCTTGCAGCTCACCATCAGCAGACTCCAGTGTCACTCTTTATTTATTAGATTTACCTACCACTCCTAGCATCCTCTGTGCTAAGATAAGAGTTGGGGACAGTGAGGGGATCGGGGCATATGGGTGTGTATCATACTGTTACTAAAAGTGTTTTTCCTTACTTTGTTTCCCACCCCATTTGTACTGTGATTTTGCCTCATGGGTAGGTATCACTGTGGGCAGCCTTCACTGACTCACTCAGACACATAGGTCACCTGTGTTAGATTTAGGTTTTTATATCTCTATGCCATGGTGCTAGCTAAGACACTCGGTATTTTTAAAGTAAAGCATGAAAAAGACAAAAACACTTTTACATGAGGCAGAAATAATTCAGGACAAAGGAAAGTACAGTTGCGTAAGTTCAACTTGCCATAATAGTAGCTGTTTAAATTATCACTACTGCAGTAACCCGAGCTTATATGAGTTATATCCTACCAAGGATACAACAGCAGACCAGCTTCAGGGCACCTTCAATGTATCCAAACTGTCAATCAACCTGAGCTGAGCTGACTAAAAGACAAGTTTTAGTGCGAAGGCCTTCAGAGCTTTCCTGTCAGCTGACAGAGGGAGACTGAACCCTGAAAGAAAAAGGTTAGGAATAATAAAAAAATAAATGTGTGTCCATATCCTGACATAAAAAAACACACCATAAAAGCAAAGGAGAAGGAGGGAAGGAGATGCTACTCCAGCAGTGATCATTCAAACATCTACTGTTATGGTAAGTTCAACTTACACAACTGCATTATGTTCTTCATATTGATCACTGCTGCCATAGCCATATGGGTAGATTAGCATAGCTAAGTATATTTGGGAGGAGGAAGGAGAAGGGTCCAGCAACCCCTGGTGCATGATCTAAACCTGGAGAAGGAATCCAGCTTACAGTGCTTTGTAAAAGTATGAATAGATGACCAAATAGCAGATTCTAGAATACATCTAGAATCCAACCCTTTCCAAAAAGCAATAGAAAAAAACAGAGTCCTTGTAGAGTGGGCCTTGACCCTGCCTGGAATAGATTTGTCATGGTAGGTATAACAAAAGGCAATAGCCTTAGACAACCATTTGGAAACAGTATGTTTTGATGCTGGTTGTCTATTCTTTTTACCTTTACAAAGATTGAACAATTGCTCCGATGATCTGAAAAATTTAGTTCTGTCAAGATAGGACCTGAGTTGTTTGTGGACATCCAAAGTATGGAATATCCTTTATCCCTCATTTGTAGATCAGGAAAAAAAGAGGAGATGGATAGTTTGACAGAGTAAACTCAGATACCACTTTAGGCATAAAAGGAAGATTCATTTTCAAAGAAACACTATCCTTGTGCAAAACAAGGTAGGGTTAAATCACCATAAGAGCTTGCAACTCAGATATCCTTCTTGCAGAGGTCAGAGCAAACAATAAAACTGTTTTATATGTTAAGAATCCCAAGTCAGACAGATTAGCTAGATCAAATGGAGCAAGTGTTAGTTTGTCTAACACAAAATTAAGATTCCAAGAAGGCGCTAGCAATTTACTTGGAGGCATCTTATGCAAAACCCCTTTCAAGAACATTTTGACATGTGACTGCCTTGAAAGAAGAGGATCCATGGGCAGACACTCTGAAATGGCTGGTAAATAAACCTTGACAGAGGAATAAGAAAGGCCATAGAATAATAACTCACACAAATATTCTAAAACCAGAGAACAATTAGTCCTGTGCGGGTGCTAGTTATGTTGCTGGCACTAACTAGAAAACCTTTACCATTTGCTAATATATGATTTTCTAGTAGCAGGATTTCTTGCCCCCATTAGTATCTGCTGAGAAAACAGGTGCCTAAAAGGAATTAAGACCCTATCATCCAGGCAATCAATTGAGAATGACTGATGTGGGGGTGTATCAAACACCCCTGCTCTTGTGTGAGTAGATCCATTCCATGAAGAAGCTTGTAATTGGCCCTGGCCATTTTGAAAAGAAGGAAGAATCACGGTTGCCTAGGCGAGAAGGGAGTCACCGCAATGATCTTGGGGAATTCTTGCTGAATTTTCAGAAGTAACCTTAATATTGCTGGAAAGGATGGAAAGGCATACAGGAACATTCCTCTCCAAAGAAAAGAAAAGGCATCTGTCTTCCAGGCCTTCTAGCATGGAGTTCTCGAACAGGATTTTGCCAGTACATTGTTCAGAGAGGACATAAAGAGGTCTACTTGAGGAATTTCTAACAGATGGATCAAACCTTGGAAGAACCATGGATCTAGTTTCCATTCATGAAGGTCTTCCCTGGTCCTGCTCAATTTCTTTGCCAGACAGTTTTACTCTGATGGAATGTATGATGATTATTTAGTGAGATTGTGCTGTGAAACTATATCCCAAGCCAAAATGGCTAGTCTACAAGGGTGTATGACCTGGTTTGACTTTGCTTGTTGATGTACAACTTCATGGTGGTACTGTCTGTAAATAGTTGAAAAGGTTCCAGGAGTCAAACGTGGTTCTGCGAATTGAGTGCCTTTATCAGGGCAAACATCTACTGCATTTGTATGTGCATGCATCTGTTCTCAGTGTCCCACACCCCCTGAAATTTTATCTCTCCTGAAAGAGTTTCCCAACCAAAGTCTGAAGCATCTGTGGTAATTTACTGCTTTGGAGCAGGGAGGGAGAAGGGGAGACCTTGATTTAAGGATATTTGTTGTCTCCACCAAGTGATGTCTCCACTGACAACCCCCAGTACTGTGATCTGAAAAGGTAAAGCTTGTTGATGCTGGAACCAAAGCGATTTCAGATACCACTGTGTCTTTCTCATGTAGAGTTTTGCCAGAGGTATTATGAGAATCTTAGATGCCATGAGACCCAAAATCCTGAGGTATTCCCTCACAGTAAGTCTGAGTAGAAAACCTTAGACATAGATCTAAAGATCTATGTTTTTCTGTGGAAGAAAATCTCTTTGAACTGAGGTCTCTAGTTGACATCCCAGAAATACAATTCTGAGTGAAACAGTCAAGAAAGACTTTTGAATGTTGTATTGGGCGTTTTTTTCCTCAAAGGGAAGTTTTCTATATAGCTAAGGAAAGCACAAGCTGACAGATGAACCTCAGAAGCCTCAGAGGAGTGTACTGTTCAGTGACAGTAAAGCCCTGATGGGCTTTGCAACCAACCTTGTATTTTTGTCAACTCAGCTTCAACTGCTTGACAGATTGGGTGCATGGAAGGTGCCCTGAAGCTTTGAAAGCTAACCAGCTGTTATATACTTGGCAGGATATAACACTTAAAGCTAGGACTTCTGCAGAAGTGATCAATATGAAAAACATGTTGCTTATGCTCATATCCATGTAAAGTTGTCAGTGGTTTGTATTTGAGAGATTTGGATCTCCTGCACATAAAAAAACAGTCTAGCATAAACTGTGATAGAAAACTGTTCAGTGTGTGTGTGTGTGTGTGTGTGTGTGTGTGTGTGTGTGTGTGTGTGTGTGTGTGTGTGTGTGTGTGTGTGTGTGTGTGTGTGTGTGTCTGTGCAGTCTGCTTTAGGCACCAGTGAACCCTGTGGTCACTGCCCCCCCCCCGGTACTGGGGGCCCCCAACTTCAGTAACAAGTTATCTTATCTTGACATTTTGTAATGTGTCAAATGAAAAAAAGCTAGTAGAGCAATTTTGTGGACTTATTAAACTAGGTGGGTAATAGTAAATCTTATTTCTATCTCTTTTAAAATTCAACAATATCTTTGGTTATAGTAACTATGTTTTGTCAATTAACAGGCTTCACAATTGCATGAAATATTTCACCACTTACATAGTGCCCCTGGCTTAGTTAATCCTGCTGGTGAACATTCTTTCCACTAAAAATAACAACATAGCCAGCTTTAGGTATCTGCAATATCTGTGGCTTCTGAGGGAGCCCTTATTCATCCTTGAATGTGTGGATGCCCCACAGAAGTTGCTGCTGGTTGGGGAAAAATGAGGAGAAAAAATGTATTTTTTTCTGATTACACTCTTTAACCTGAACAGGGCTGTGATATGACCCTGTTTGGATTAAACTGATAATGAACATGAGCAGGGTAAGCAATAGAGATCAGCAGCCCAGATTGATTGTTTTTCATTTTTACCTTGGTTTTCGGAAGAGCTGATGCTTCCAACTTTTCGGGATAGTTTTCTCTTTCAGGAAGTTTTATAAATACTGGCGGAACCCCAGATACTATAACTCTTAACTTCTTTGCTCAAAAATTCTGAACAAAGCCAAAAATAATAGCAAAATAAAGGCTCAGAATCAAGAACTCATTTGAAATATTACTCTAACTCACTTACAAAGTTAATAACACATTGTGTATCAACACACATTTTCTTGACAATAAGAAGTATGAAACCCCGATCTCTAGGTTTATTGACAGTCTGTAATCCTGAATGATTTACCAGCAAATCAAACTTTTGTTTTACGAGAGACAGAGAAAATTATGAGGCAAAATCATGTACAGTCTGTGAAATCAGGGACAGGGACAGTGACAGGTATACATTACTCCTCAATGAGATAAATAAAAGTTTCTTACCCCTGCTGCTGTTGTTTGCTAACTACCAAACAATAGTCATTGATCTGGTTTGACACTGCCAGTGTTGCACAATGTATTCCTATTTGCTGAAATAAGTGCAAAACTAGTATTGCTATGTCTTATGCTTGTTTGTATGTGTTAAAAAATCACTTATTTTTATCTGTGCACATACCCATTAATGCTAGGATGCAAAAACTACTCTTCTGGGTATGAGCAAAAATTCAGGTAACAAGTAATTGTATTTCAAAAGTAAGATATAACATTTATTTTATTTATTTATTTATTTCAGTTTGATGACTGGGCAAGTCCATTGGGCCGAGAAGAGTCCAGTTTCAGTGGAGGCCCGGGGAAAAAAGCTCCAAAAACATAAAACAGACAAATGTAATAAAGTATATACAATATAATCAGGGAGTAAGAATAAAGCAAGTTACATATAGACAATAGGACATTGAATATTAAGCATAAAATACAAAATAGTAGTATATTCAACAGTGTGAGTAAAAGACATATTTGAGAATTTTTAAAAAAAGCTTTATAAAGGGAACATTGTACATTAACCATACAAGTATGCAAATCAATAGTTTTTTTTTTTTTTATTACTTTCCTATTTTGGTACTGTTGAAAATTAGCTTTGTAGTTATAGGATAGGTCATCATTGGTGCGGAAGAATTGTCCAGAGATGTCTTGGTGGGAATATTGAGAAAGATATTGTGTTGTAAAGGCTAGAAAAGACAGTGAGGCAGGGTTTAGAGGAAAAGATTAAGTTGGAGTGTGACATGGGCACACCCCTTTGGTAGACAGATGGGAGAACAGCTGAGATATGAAATTTTTATGGTTAGTCATATTGCGAAAGGGGGGGTATGGAGCAGGATAGTAGCAGTTGGCCAGGAGTACATGAGGGTTTGTAGATTTGCAGGAGATTTGGGTTTTCAGATCTGAGTGAGCACGTAGGTATGTAGGGGGTTGTTGTACTATATAATTGTTGCAACTAAATGCCAATAGTGAAATACACAGGCCTCTTGTCATGTAAGAGTATTGTAGCTATAATTCAATCTGTGCATACAATTCCTAAAAGTTTGCTGCATGATCTAAAATTTTTCTTAGGAGCAGTGGCAGTGACAGGGTGATAGGACTAGAAGATCGCAAAGGGCCCCAACTTGACATTTGCTGTGAACCCCCAAAAGTCTAACACCGGCCCTGTGTGTGCTTGCAAGGCCATTGGTAAGCACACACTATGTACATTACAGCTTACACTATTCTGCAAGGGGGTGTTAACAAAACTTTCAGGAAAAATGAATAGAAATTAGTGTATTCTTGAAATGCAGACTGCTAGCTAAAGATATTCATTAGTTATTTCTCATTGCTTAAGAAAAGACAGCTGGCAACTGTTTCAGCTCGCAGAAACACCTAGACCAGCAATCAACACTTTCATTAAAAAAGTCTTATACCATTGCTGAGGCTGATGTAGGTGTTAAATTCCTTCCCAATATCTCTTTTGTTATAGCAAGTGCTCTGGTCAATTGGGGGATGTGATTAAGTAGCAGACAACAAATTATTTCATTTAGTTATTTGTTTGATGAGTCATGGCCCCTTCCATCAGAGTTTAGTATTCTTTTTACAGTTCCATAACACTGGTATTCTTTTTTTGCAGCTGTCCATTGCAGCAGAAAAATGCATAGTGATGCTGTAGAACTATACATTATATACTGAGAACTGCAGGCTTGGGGATCTTTGCAAAGGGTGTAGCCAGGCATACTCTTTGTACTCTACAGAGTACATTTTTTCCTTACATCATTTCAAAACATTACAGCTTTTTCAGTCTATATTATGTCTATAACTATAAAGAGAAGCCTCTAACAACAGATACATAACTTGCTTACAGAGAGAATTGTTAATCTATAGGCTCATGGGTTCATAGGACATTACTAAACCAACACCTTAAGCACCCTTACAAGCCTAGCCAATACAATCAATTTTTACCCAATATATGGTCTCTAGAGGCAAGAGAATGGCATGGATTTGTGCCTATGCCTTGAGTATCTTACAGATTTCCCTTGTCCGTAAGGGACATAGTTGCTACCCCAGAAGTGAGTTTGCAATTCCCCATCCATAGATGCAAATTGCATTTAAAGAGGGCCATGAAATGGCTCTGCTTAATTTGAATAAGAAGCCTGTTCCAAAGAAGGGGCAAACTCTGAGACACATATCTATTTCTTCAACATGTTTTGTTTGAGTCACTGACTAAGTTTGGATCCCTAGATCAAGTGACCCTCATACTGTTTGACTTGTGGATGTGTAGTAGCTCCCCAAGCCTTTCTGTGTTGGAGAGAAGCCTTCTAGCTCATCAGTGGGAGTTATAAGCACATTGTAGCCTATCTACCACAAGCAGGGTGGTTTCTGGCCCAGAAGTTTATTGGCCGTTTGAGCAGTTTTCCATCTCTTTCAACTTTCTGGTTTAAAAGCACTTGTTTGCGCTTGTTTCCTAACTTTCCTGTAAGTAGTATAGTCCAGATACAGATTTGCTATATACAGGACTGTTTGTAAGCTTCTGAGCCCCCCAAACCTTTCTGTGTTGGAGGTAAGCCTTCTAGCTGATCAGTGGGAGTGGTAAGCACTAGGTAGACTATCTACCACAAGATGAGTGGTTTCTGGCACAGAAATTGTAGTTTATTGGCTGTTTGGGCAGCTTTTTTTCACCTCTTTCAACTTTCCAGTTTAAAAGCCTTCATTTGCATTTGTTTCCCACCTTTACTGTAACTAGTCTAGGCCAGATACAGATTTTCTGTATCCAGGACTGTTTATAAGCTTCTGAGTGGTGTCAAAGTCTACTCTTCAATATGTCCCTTAGATCTGCTAGTTCTCTCCTTTCCTGCACTTTTACTAGCTTATTAGTCTAGCATTTTACTAGACTTCTTGTAGCAATTATTGTTGCACACAAAAGTGTTACCAGCACTCAACGTTCTACAAGAAAACAGATCAAGTACTTATTATTAATGCCCACCCCTCCAGCCATGTCTAAAGGTCTGTTCTCTGTGCTTTCTCCTATTAACCTGGTGAAGTTGGGCATTCTGAGGCAATGTAGCAACTGCCTCATGTACACTGACAACCCTCTCCTCTTACCTTTCAACACTCAGACTTGCAAGAGATGGACTTATATATCCAAATTAGAAGCCACACACTCTCCAGCCAAGGCTGGAATAGCTGGTCAAGAGGAGAAGGTCAACACTTGCACCACACCACATGGAACACATAGCCCTCCAGAACACACACCAGCACTGCCTTCACAAAAAATCACAAACCAAACACCCGCCTTCGCGGAGGATCTTAATAAAAATCTACTCAAACAGCAGAGACCTCCAAGGCAGAAAAGCACTCAACCACCACAACACAACACTAATCACGAGACACATAACCCTCCTAAACAGTGTGCCACTCAACCAAAGCCCCTAAGGCAAAACAGCATGCCCAGCACACTAGTCATAGGTGACTCGATAGTGAGGCACACTGATCCACTCACTAGGTTGAATAAGGAGAAAGTAACAGTCAGCTGCCTGTCAGGTGATAGGATCTGCCACATAATGCACGCACTCAGGTCCCTCAACAACAGGTACATATATGACTATGTCATTATACATGTGGGTGTGAATGACCTGAGATGTACCTCCCTGGACTACATGAAAAGAGACATGGAGGAGCTCTAGAATTATGTAGTCCATATGACCCTAGCCCTAAGCGGCATCCTACCATCACCCAGAATGATACCACAGTACAAGCAGAAAATGATTGATTTCAACAATTGTCTAAGTTTATGGTGTCATTCTAAGGGGATTCAGTATCTGTCTGCCTGGGATGACATGACTGACAGACCTCGATGCTTTGCCAGAGATGGCCTGCATCTGTCACCCCTGGGCTTCCAGATACTGGCCAAGACTCTTGCCATCCCTACAGTGCATTTTTTAGGTGGTATTCCAAAGACCAAATTACCACTGTAACAGCTACAAACAAATGCAGTCTCAGGTTCAAGCTGCTCAATGCTAGAAGTCTAAATCTCAAAATCCACTCGCTCAAAACACTCCTTAAAATGGAGAACATCGACATTTGTGTCGTAACAGAGACCTGGTTCAAGGCAGCAGAAAGAACCCCTGTATTACCAGGCTATAATTCATTCCACACCTTTTGGCCCCAGAACTTGGACCAAAGCTCTAAAGGCAGTGATGTTTCCATATTCATAAAGGATGCACACACCTCCAGACTGGTACCCCAACATAACGCATCTGTGATACTTCAGGTGCAGCTAACATTGGGTAAGACAGCGATTCAGGTTGTAGCCTACTATAGGTCCCCAACCATGTCCCAAGACTCACACTCCATGTTCCTAAGCACCCTGGAGAATATTAGGGTCCAACCTAACATTCTAATTCTGGGCAACTTCAACTACCCCTCCATTAACTGGGAAAACTACTCATGTACCAATACACTTGTCCAACATTTCCTGGAATTCATTAATTCTAATGCCCTGGACCAGCTCATTCTTACTCCCACTAGAGGTAGCAACATCCTTGACCTTGTAAAACAACAAGGAAGCCAACCAGCAAAACAAAGGAAATAGGCAAGCCAAAAAACTCCAGTTGTAAAAAGAAGAGGTTAACGTATATTTATTAATAACGTTTTCGCTCCTAGAAACCCAAGAGCTTCTTCAGACATTTAAAAAAAGGCGCCAATGACTTTTATATGCAAACAATACATGATGTCATTTCCTGTACAAATCCTAATAAAACATTTTTTCTTTTTCCCATTTTAAAAAATATGTAATAAAAAGGTATATATGTATATATATCTCATATGTAAAAATGTTTTATTTACCATGTTGGTTAAATATATGGTCCAACCCTTAAAAAATAGGGAAAGCCATAATTTTGTATTTTAAATTAATTTTTACTTCCACATGGTACTTTAATAACATATTAAACAAGACAGTGCCAAATACTCAATTCCGTAACACATACACTAAAGTGGTTCTTTTTACCCTTTATCCATTAAATTTAACCTGCGTACAGAACACTTAAAAGAAGATGCCATATGAGGCCTCTTATTCTATAAAGAATTGTCACAAACGTTTGGATACATCCAAAATTACTCATTTTTCCAAAATTGGATAAAAGTGGTATCAATTCCTCAGATAACTTTTATATTTTAAAATAATAGATATATTACATAAGTCATTTAGACCAGGTGGAGAAAAAGCATTCAATAACAACTGCCATTCCAATTCTTTTAGTTCAAGAAGTAGTGGTTGAGGGCCCCCTCTAACCCCTACTTTTACACCATCAATCCCCATGAAAGAAAAACTATGTCCTATATTATCTAGAACATGTTTAGAAAGGGCGTTGTCCGTTTTTTTATTTTTTATTGCATAATTATGTTGGTACACACGGTCCCGTAATCCTTGACCTGGTCATTACTAACATGGGGGACCATTGCTCTACAATAGTCAACTTCTCCCTGGTTAGATCGCCCACAAACTAATCACCTTGGAAATCCACACCCCCCCCTCAATCATACACCAATGCACTGTATGAACACGTACACAAATGCATGGATCTTGCCATACCTAATAGAACCAAGATGCTCTCCTCCAAAAAAAGGAAGCCATTCTGGTGGCCCCCTGCCATAAACAAACTCTACAACAGAAGGACGAAACTGATGCGGAATACGGTGAAGTCCCAAGACTGGAAAAACTCCCTTATCAGCCTCAACAAAAAGTTGAGATCCCTCATCAAATCCTCTAAAGCTAGCTATGAAAACAGAATTGCAGCAGATTGGAAAGACAACCACAAGGCCTTCTATAATTATGTAAAGAATCTCCATGACAATACCCAGATTTGCTCTGAGCTACTGCACAATGGTACCTACTATACCAAGCCAACAGATATTGCCAATATACTGGCCGACAGATTCAGTGCCAACTTTACCCCTCCCCCCCAAAGGACCAGTCACAATACCAGTAGATTGCCAGGCACCCAGTATTACTGCTGCACAGGTCAAAACAGCACTGTCTATGGCCAAGAATACGGCTTCTATGGGATCTGGCAATATCCCTGGCTGTGTTCTACATGAACTACAGAGTGAACTTTCACCACACCTGTGTGCCCTGTTAACTCACAGCCTCACTTTAGGCTTTGTCCCTGCCAAATGGTGCACTTCTACAGTCATCCCTCTCCACAAAGGAGGATCGACTGCAGACCCTGGGAACTATCGCTCCGTTAGCCTGACAAGTTCGATATGCAAAGCTATGGAATGCATCATCATGGACCTAATAAACAAGGATAGAGGGAATCTCCAAACTCTGGATCCCACACAGTTTGGTTTTGTGAAGGGTAGATCATGCCTGCTCAACTTGGTCAACTTCTTTGAGTCAGTCACCAGAGCTGTGGATGAAGGCAAGGTGGTTCATACAGCCTACTTTGATCTGGCCAAGGCCTTAGATACCTTTCCCCACTCAGGAGTCATAGAAAAAACCTACTAAGCTAGGCATCAACCCCTATATCACTAGGTGGGTCGCAAACTGGCTCACAGGTAGAACCCACAGTGTGAAAGTAGCTGACTCCAAGTCAGAATGCCAAACAGTCGTGAGTGGAGTCCCACAGGGTTCAGTCCTGGGTCCTCTCCTGTTTGGTATCTACTTCTCTGAAGCCCATGCCAACAGGAAGGGACTCTTACTGACAAAGTTCACAGATGATTGCAAGTTGGGAGCTATTATTAACTCCCCAAGTGATTTTGACATCCTACTGAAAGGCCTCACTGAGACCAACGACTGGTGTCAGAACCATGGCGTTAAGCTCAATGTCACAAAATGTGTCACCATCCTCCTTGGGAAAAATCCAGCTCCCATGAATTAGCACATTGGTGGTAGTCCACTGAACACAGAAGGCATTATAAGAGATCTGGGAACACAGGTTGACAGCAACCTCTCTTTTGACCACCACATTGCCACTGTGGTCAGAAAGTCCTTCTATGTTGCACACCTCATTACTAAGGGTTTTGCATCTAGGAAGAAAGAGGTTGTTGTCTTCCTCTACTCTTCCCTCATTAGGCCAATCATTGAGTACAATGCCCCATTTAGCATGTACCTCACTAAACACCTGCAACAACTATAGAGGCTGCAAAAGTACCTCACAAAGAAGACCCTATGCCTTAAACATTTGTCCTATATGGACAGACTCAAAAAACTCCAACTATTCTCTGTCTCATATCACCTATTTGAGGCGATCTCTGCTTGACTTACATTGCTATGCCTGACCTAGCTCTGTTAGAAATGCTACATCTAAAGAAATCCCAATCCCTCCACACACACGCTCCAGAGACCTCAACCTCATTACTGCAATCAACAGAACATGCTGGAGGGACAGGTTCATAACACAGAGGCTGCCCATGCTATGGAATAGACTTCCCATACAAGTCGAGCAGACCACCTCACTGGCCCTCTTCAAGAGAAATCTTGATGAGTGGAAGGAAAATAGAAAATTCACCCCAGGGATCACTCCAGTGGCTTTACTTGACAGATGTACTGGGAACTAAGGTTGGGTAGCATGATGCTAGGGTAATCCTAATGGCTAGGCTTGTAAAGGCTCCAGGGCCATTAGCCTAATACACACCTATGAAACTATGAACCTATAGTCCGTAGGAAACAGAGAAAATGGATACGACTTTTAGTCCATCCACATAGGGCATGTTGTTTACATCCTGTGTTTTCTTTGTGAAGAACCTCTGTGGTTGTTCCAGCTGCTGTAAGTGCCTAGTCAAGTACATGTCAAATGGTGCACTGTACTCGATTATTGGTCTAATGAAGGCTGAGTATAGTGGGAGCATAATTTCCTTGGATCTGGATGCCATACCTTTACTTATAAGTTGTGCCACATAGAAGGTTTTCCTCATCACTGTGGACACATGGCTTTCAAAGTTAAGGCTACTGTCTGTCTGTTTAACTTGATCTCTCACCTCTGAGTTTATTCTTAGGAGTGTCGTATTGATCTAGAAAACATATATTTAATAGTTTTAGAGCAGACCATGTGTATGTGTATTAACTACTTGGGGGCAACATTTTAAAATATGTGTCCATTTTTTAATGCCAGGTGGGGTGGGGGACACTCAAAAGTTTGCAAGTACAAAACGGAATTTTCTGACTACACCCCTGGTCATTACTGTGATTTCTTTATTGCATTTTTGCATCTAGTTTGAATGCTTGTACATACCTCTTAACTGTCCAGATTTTGCAGAATGTCCTGATTTATGCCTCATGAAATTTGTGGATTTCTCAAAAAGAATAAAGGATAAATAATGATGTACAGCTGAACTTCAAACTTCTTGTCTTTCAGAAAATGAATCCTTAACATAAATCCTGTTATTCTTTCAACTTTATACATGTTATATTTAAAAGCTGTCCACATTTTTTGGCCTTTGCCCCCCCCCCCACATTAATTTAGGCTTTCTCCAGACTTTTATCACAAAGAAGCTTAGAGGTATGCGAAGATAACCTTAAATGGCTCTTATTTTATTGATGTCTAGACTATCATCCGTCTCTTTCCACTGGCATTGGAACTTAATGTAATGAAATCTTTAGGTATCAGCATGATACTGCACACAATAGTCTGATCTTTATTCTAAAAAAATACCTGGATATATTTATGAAACAATTATTTGTTAGGTGTATACTATTTCTGGCTTTGACTTTAATGAATGTTGCTGTCAGTGTCTGCCTAACTGCCCATCTGGTTGACCATACGTTTGCCTTTATATTGGGGTTTTACATTGATTTGACAAATCACAGAGCCTTTTACCTTTTGATATTGTAACTTGCACAGTTATTTTAAAGCTTTGGCTTTGCTCTGGTTTTATTTTCCTTCTATAAACAATGTACTGGAACTACTTTTAGAAAGTTTTTTTCTGTGTCTTAATACCAGGATTGCTGTCAGACTTAAACACTATTTTTTATATCTGTCAGGTTACTTAACTGGATTATCCTAGCGAGATGGATGTACTTTGTTCAGTTACGGGCTGCTTTTGTATACAACTGGTTTGGTTGCCTGCTTTTTTTTTTTTTTTACCTTGAAAGTAATGGAATTGTGTGAAAATCTGCAGATATAGCTTAACATTTAGATCATGTCATCTTGTTACCTGTCATGCTTCTCAGCATCTCTTCCATATCATTCCTCGCTGTTTCAACATTAATTTAATTTTAAGGTATGTGCTTTAAAATTCTAGAGTTTTGCACTGCATTGTTTATGACTAGTAATTGTTTTTTTTTATTTTATTTTACTTTATTGCTTTTCTTTCAATTGTTTGATTTAGTCACTGTATTCTCCTTATGTAAATTCATACTCTGCTTAGATTTAAGCATAGTAATTAAACTCGATTAAACGTAATTGCTGATTGATACAAAACTACAGTGTTTGCCTCATGTTCTTCCTCTGTGATGGATACTATCCTGTCTCTGCTTTAAATTAATCAGTTTATTAAGTATAACCTAAACTTCATCTAGAATAAATCAACATTAGAGTAAAACAACAGACATTTGTTAAAATACTTAAAGCAAGTGATTACCTTTGCTGCGTTTCTTGTAGGACATGTTTTCTATACACCACTGTGGTTCATCCATTTTCTACCAGTTGCACACTTATCACATTTTTCTTCATAACTTACATCTATATTTGCCAGATGAAATTGGGGGGCAGGGGGTGCAGCTATACCAAACATGCAGCAAATTCATAGTGATGATGCCTATCTCACTGTGTTAACGTGCATGAGCATATGTGTAGTATGTGTACTATGCATTTAATTAATGGAAATAGATTCAGTACTTGCAGTGTGCATTCTCTGAATGCCCACTTTCTGCAGAACCCGTTGACATATTATATCTCTGTAATGTGATCAACATGTCACTGCTTGTATAAATATCATGCTAATTGCTGTTGCCTAGTGTTTTCCATGCACTCTTAACAGCTATATGCTCTCAACATTTGCATGACATTCACTGGTCATTAAAAGAGTGTCTGCTCACTTGTATTCCCACTCACATCTCTAATATGGAAACGCTTGCATTAGGGGAGACAAAGCTTATAAAAGACTTGCAATATTATAACTTGCATGATAATGCAATGTGATATAGATGCACATGTGTGTATGTCTCTTTTTATGTGAGCTATTACACAGATGTTTATGTTCATGTGTCTTTCTCATTGCTATTGAATATCTGGCAAAAGGAGCAGCAAGAGGCATGTCAGAAGATGGTGTCCAATGTGTGTCAGAAGATGGAAGCTGTGACACCCCATCACTGAACCAGTATAATCAAGGATCTTCAATCCTCAACAGTAACACCAGTGGGGGATGTACACTGGGAGGATCACAGGTATACACAAAGAATTTCCAGATGCAGCTCACTGCATCAAGTGTAGTTTCCCTTAAGAGCACACAGAAGCCACAATCAGTCCAGGGTTGGTTTCTCTCTCTTTCTCCAGGTCCCTAATAAGACCCCCGTGGGCACAGCTATAGAGTTGAGATCTCAGCTGAGTAACCAATCCAAGACCTCCAGCACCCTTTCTGTCCAACCACTGCTTTGTCCCTGTTTACGTAGCTGACACACACACTCATTTGAGGTTTGCATTACACACACACACACACACACACACACACACACACACACACACACACACACACACACACACACACACACACTCACACACACACACACACACACACCTGGGAGAGGCTGGCACAGGTTTACTAGCTATGCCCCATTCTGGTCAGACTATAAGGTAGTTTTCCCTGCCACCAGTCACTCCTTATCAGCCACTTTAAGACCCTTAACAAAGGGTGTCCAACCTTACTGTGTAACGTTATCATCAATACAAATGGTAATTTGACCAAATGCAAGTCTATTCGGAGTGGCCTACACAGTGTCACATAAATATGCAAGTACTCTCGGAATATAAATATGTTTCTACACAGATCAGCCATAATGAAAGGTTTAAATATATTTAATAATAAATAATAAATATAAGAAAATATTCAGCATATACTTACAGTTACATCAGAGTTCAAAATAACAGGAAATATGTTAAACAACATTGCAGGGCAGTCTCAAATAAATAATGAAAAGCATCTAAGTTAAGCTTTTCTCTATTCCTGACTGTATCCAAGAGAATTACTGCCCTAATAACTTGCTTCGTAGCAAGCAAGTCTGATGTGGTGAGTGGATCTTGATTGTCAGGTCAAAGACAAAATGCAGAATACAGTCTTTCACTAAGAGACTTCCCAAATTTATATCTCAAATATTACTGCAGGGATAACTTGCAGAATGACATAATTTCTTGTCATCTGACTCTATCCCAGGTGAAAGCCCGTACTGATGCAGGTGGTAGTATTTAGCATCTACCTGTGAAAATACATAGACAAGGGTTTTTCTTAGATTTAAGGCAGATCCTGGAAGTCATAAAACAATAAAACACTTCTAAGACAATACAGAAAACTTCTAGTTTTAGACATTGTGTATTTTACTACACTGAAACTGAAAGATAACATCCTTTTATTATGTGGCCATATGGTAATTTAATTTCAGCTATTTTTTTCTGAAATTAACCTCTTGTGTTTCAGTTTCCATTGTTAAAATATATACATCTAAACAACTACAATAGTGCAGGTACATTTCTGTTCTAATCCAGTAGGTCATGCTGTGGTTACAGCTTTAAACAACACTTTGTAATTAAAATACCTCTTCAGCACACGTCTGTACAAACCATTTTATATGACATACCATTCTAATACATTTGTAACACAAGCATATGGATCATGTTGGTGTTCAGAAATGACATATAATTATTTACAAAATTCCAGATAGCTGGGCTGGCAGTATCTCCTTTCATGGCAGAAGCCACAGCAGAGAAGACCATTTATCTTCTGTGAGTTCAGGTGGCTATGCCAGAGTAGGTACAATGCATAAAGCCGCTTGCTGGCAATCCATCTCAGGACCTGCAGGATATTGACAAAACCATACAATGGACAGTGAAGAATGTATATGCTCTTCTTGGAGCTCTTGGTGGCATACAATGGTTTCTAGCTGGTACTGCCCTCTGTTTATAAATGGCAAAGAATGTGTTTGCCCAAAACACCTTAGACAGAAGTTCTGCTGCATCATTTGCACATCATCTGTCATCACTTGAATCTATGTCAGCATGCTGTATACATTTCCTCATTCACATTTCTCAACCACTCTGGAAACTCTGACAAGCTATGTCCACTGTGCTATCCTCAGGATGTGTCCTACCTCAGGATGTGTCCTACACCAATGTTACTGGAAAAATCCTCTTTTAGATTTGGGGGCAGTATGGACATGCTGGGCAATCAAAATATCTTGCCCATGGGACTTCCAAGAAGGCTGCACATTGAGTAACAGCTTAATTTCAGCTCTTTCAGTGAGGAAACAGAAACTGAGAAGAGAGAGACAGTAAACTCATATTTCTGGGTAAATTTCAGTAAGTGGCTAGTAAATGCAATGTCTGGATGCCAGCAAAAAAGAATTTCAGATAACCTGAAAGAAAATCAATCACAAAAGGTGAGGAAAAACACTGCCTGGAAAGAATTGTGCAGCTGTTCAGCAAACAGCAGTTTAAACTCCAACTTTGGTGTAAGACCTGACTTCCAGTAACTTAGAGAGAAAAAAATAAGTGAAATGTACGCAAAGCTGATTAAAATATATGAAGCCCTGAAGAAGTATATCAACTCAAATAACAAAAGGCTGAGGAAAATGGAAGGAGCTTTAAATAGATATTCAGATGAAGTGATAAAACTACAAAAATCAGTGGTCAAAATGAAGAAAAGGCTGGCTGAATATGAAACTGCTCAAGAACAGATTTTCAAAAATAGTAGAATTAAAGGACAGAGTACATAGAAAAAACTTGAGATTTTCTGCTGTACCAGAGAATCTGGAAGGAACATAGTTTCATAGTTTCATAGTTTAGTACTAGGCTATCTGCCCTGGGGCATATGTAAGCCTAGCCATAGTGATGTGGCTTTTGCCACCCCATGAAATGGTACAAAAATGCACAGAATAGATTTAGAATACTGTGCCTCTGTTTAGTAGTGACACAATGAAGGTCCCCTTATATAATATAATTAGTTTACTGTGCCCCTGTCTAGTAGTGACACAGATGTGACCCCTGGGGTGAACTTACGATCTCCCATCCACTCATCAAGATTTCTCTTGAAGAGAGTCAGTGAGGGGCTCTGCCTAACATGAACTGTGATCTTGTTCCAGAGCATGGGAAGCCTCTGGGTTATGAATCTATCCCTCCAGCATGTCCTATTCATACTTGTGCCGAGGTTTAAGTCTTTAGCTCGTGGTCCTGATGGATTTGGATTTTTTGAGGTGGAGCATGTCCATCAGTTCCTGATTGGACATGGCCTTGTACGTCAGGCAGAGATCACCTCTGTGCAGGCGGTATGCTACTGAATAGAGCTGGAGTTTCTTTAGTCTGGCAGAATAAGACATATGTTGGAGACCCTTGATCCTCTTGGTGAGGTACTTTTGTGGTCTCTCCAGCTGTTGCAAATGCCGGATGAGGTACATACCAAATGGGGCATTGTACTCAATCATGGGTCTGATGAGGGAGGAGTATAGGGGTACAATGACATCCTTGGATCTGGATGTGAATCCCTTCATGATAAGGTGTGCAAGGTAGAATGTTTTTCTAACCACTTTGGCAATGTGGGTGTCAAATGAGAGGTCGCTGTCGACTTGGGTCCCTAGGTCTCTGATTACTTTTTCCGTACTCAGTGGGTTGCTGTCTATGTGATAATTTGTGGGTACAAACTGTATTAATTTTATGAAAGCACAAATAAGTAACTGGACTGGTATTCCATAGCAGTAATTCTTAATTGAAAGGGTTCATAGTTTGTATGCTCCAAACCTAATTATGAGAAAGCAACCTAGACCATTAATAGTAAAGACGCACTCTTACCAGCAGAAGCTCATTCCTGCCCATTGTACTGCAGTTGGTCTTATAAGGGAAGAATACAGGGATGTTATGACCTCCTTGTCCCTGGATGAGATACCCTTACATATGAGGTGAGCCTTGTAGAAAGCTTTCCATACAATGGAAACAACATGGTGGTCAAAAGTCAGGTTGTTATCAACCTGGGTGCCCAAATCTCTCATGACTGATTGCATGCTTAGGACATACAAGTTTTAAAAGAGGGCAGGATTTGAATGAGCTATGTAATGTTTTGACTGACAAGGACTAGACAGATTATAAGTGATGTATAATATGTTCAGCTATGATTATGTCAATATGGTTTGTTTTCATTTATATAAATGTATGATTGCCTATGTCATACTTGATCATTAAAAAAAAAGAGCTTCAATGAGCCTTGATTATATTCTAGTATTCATCCTAAATAATCTGAAATATGACCCATCAGAGTAACAGGTGTCAGTATTCAACCATAGCATCTGCACAGACTTCATGCCACACAAATGGAAGACTGCAATGGCTATCACTCTGCACAAGGCAGACCATCAGTGGATCTAAGGAACTACAGACTCATAATGTCTGAAAATGTAAAGCTACAGAAAGAGTTATCATGGAAATGATTAACAATGACATAAGAAACCTTCAAACACTAGACCCAACCCATTCTGGTTTTGTGAAAGCAGGTTATGTCTACTGAACCTTGTGGAATTTTTTAAGATAGTCACCAAGGCAATGGATGAGGGTGAAATAGTGCATACTACTTACATTGACCTAGCTAAGGCACTTGATATAATACTCTACTTGGGCATTATAAACAAACTAATGGAATTAGGCCTAAACCCCAGTGTAACTCACTGGATAGCCAACTGCAGAGGTGCTGGAAACTGTTGAAGACTGGAGAGGGGGGGGGCAGAGGATGAGAGGGGCACTTAGTGATCTAAAAATGCATTTTGTTAAACTATTTGCAGCCACAACACACTTGGATGGCATTTTAAGCTTAGCCAGTTTCCCTTTTGGTGCTTGAATTAACATTTACTGATTGGTTTTACCTATCCCATGGCTGATAATTGTATATTACCCATAGTGAGATTAAATGTGATCATACTATAGATAATTTAAGGGGACTCATGTAAGGGATGCAGCATTTAGGAAGGGCCTCTATCCAGTGTACTGGAGTACATTTTCTACTACCCATCCTTAGATCCACATTGCATTTGGAAATGGGCAGGAATGAGCTTTGTTTTACTTGAATGGATAGTCAGTGGTAGCCTCTATGATATATATATATATATATATATATATATATGTCTATCTCTCCACAACATTCAGTTTGGATACCGGGACTGAGCATTTCTTATGCCATTTGACTTGCTTATGTTCAGTAGGTCCATCTGTATTAGGTCGGAGGATGCCTTATATGCCAGATACATCACCTCTTAGCACTCTGTAGGATACTGAGTATAGTGCTAAATCTTTGAGGTGGTCCATGCAAGACCTATTGTTTAGGACTTGTATCCCTTCAGCAAGATATCTCTGTGGGTATTCCAATTGTTGCAGGGGTCTGGACAAATACATGACAAAGTGGGCATTATACAAAATGATTCACCTAATGAGGGCTTTGTAAAGGGGGACAATAACATCTCTAGATCTAGTCACAATCAATTTGTTTATAAGCTGTGCAATATAGAAAGACTTTCTTATGACTCTGGGCACATGTTGGTCAAAAGTTAGGTCACTGTACACACAAGTTCCCAAATGCCAAACAACTGGGTCAGTTCTCAGGGGGCATTGTCAATTTGGCAACTCCCTGGATGACTTCCCAAAGGATACCACAATGTATTTCTTGGATTTTAGTTTCAATTCATGATTCTGGCACAAGTTATTTATTATTTTATTATTTATGTATTTACATTTGTTTACCGGGAAATTATGACTGGAAGCAGGTCCTTTTTCAGTGGATACCCAGGGAGAAAAGCTCCACATCATGTACATGATAGAGATACAAAGTTGCAGCAATAGTAAACAACATTACAGGTTGTTGGCTTTAATGCAATAACAAGATACTGATTATCAATAGTATATACAGAAAATTTTGCAAGTTAAGATAGTTTTTGGTCATTTATAATATTAGTAACAAAATTGTCAGACAAGATATTAAAGTATGTAAAGATAACTAGCTATTTCTGACTGTGGTTAGTAGTGGCGGTAGTATAGCTGGGTTAAGAGTCTAGGTGGGGGGGGGGTAAGGGTGGGGGTGTTAGTCTGGATTAGAACAAGGACAAAGCCAGTACAAATTTAAGTGGAATTTGAGTGCAGTCTTGAAAACAGTTATTGTTTAGGACAAATCTTCCTGCATGATGATTAAGTCATTTGGGGATTAAATAACTGCTCCTGGTTTGCAGTCATCTCAGACTTAGTTGGCCAAAGCCTTTTAGAATTCCTTTCACTTTTGAGATGTATATGTCAAACAGAAAAAGTCTCATCACCAAACCCTAGGGGACTCCATTGGTGACTGGTCTCTTCCCCTATTTTAATTTCCTTCAACCTGTGAGCAAGCATACATGTTTGCCTTCTTTGATTCAACTTCCTGATTGTATTAACCTAATTGCATTAAATTATATCCCTTGTATGATACAGCACCACTTGTTAGAATGTGTTTTAAATTTGTAGTTTGGAACAGTCTTCTAGTAAGCAATGAAACAAAATGTTTGAACCAATAATGAAAAAACTACCCATTTCAGAAAATTCTAACCATAAAAGGCAACTCAAACTTCTGTCATTACAATCCACCAATATCAGTAAATATGCAACATCTCTGCAGACGTAAGTCATCTAGATAATTCCACATTGAAGGGATCTGTAACTAATGAAGAGGATGCTGCTAGCAAACACCTTTTTATTTCATTGTTTCATCTAAAAATAAAGTGCCTATTGCCCTTGAAGAATAAATTGCCTTTGCTACATTAAAATGGTAAGCTAGTAATTATGGAATGAGGAATGGATGGCAAACCAATGACAGGTTCATACTTACTAGGTAACTCCTCCAAAGGAGAACATTCATATGACTGCAGCATCCACCCTCTTTAAAGTACAACACAGTACAGTATCAGTGATCCATCTGCATACTGTGGGAGTAGAACCTACAGACTTCTGCATCAAAAGCAAGTATACTAACTGTTGTGTTACTAAGAATGCAAACACCTTAGCATAAGTAGCACTAAACTTATTTCCCCTGAAGCTATCAGCTCCTTGTAAAATCCACTTGACCCTCAACTAAATCTCTCAAGTTCATAGCCCAAGAAATCTGGAAAAGCCAAAATGTATTTTTTTTTTTTTTGGGGGGGGGGGGCAAAAGCCCAAAACCAGGGACACATTTTAAATATTGCTTGTATAATCTTAGAAAGTTGCTACAATAAAGAGTTTTGTTACCATGTGTTTCCTGAAAGATGGGAAGACTGAAACTTAAAGAGCTATCATTATTTAGTGAATTCAGTTCTCACTAATTTGCCAGAAAAAAAAAATTAAGAGGAACAGACAAAATGTATAAACCAAATATTTTGTGAAAATCTGGACAGTTGAGAGCTATGGACTCAACTCCCTGAATCACAAGTGGTTGTATGGGTAGAGAATTCAGGCTCTTGTTTGAGCCTGAGTAACACTAATGACCAGGTATACCTAACTTGGGCATTTTGCACACACACACACACACACACACACACACACACACACACACACACACACACACACACACACACACACACACACACACACACAGGAGCACCATAACTCATGCAAATAAAAGAACAAAACTCTCCTTATGAGCATGACTCTAGCTCTGGCAACACCAACAGAACAGTGGCAGCATAACTCCTATAACACAGAGCAATAAGAGAACAAGAACAGCTAGTTTAGTTAGTTTAACTTCCTCGGGCAAATCTACATTAGCGTGAAAACTCCACTTTCATAATTTTTTCCCAACAGGTCTTGCAGCTGTAAAAGTGGGGGGGGGGGCTCCCCCTCCCCCTGGCTCTATGGTTCTAGCACCCATGGCCAACTGGCTCACAGATAGGACTGGACAGACTACTTCCATAAACAGGCCAGTCAGCAATAGACTCTCCTAAAGCTCTGAGTTGTCTGCTCCTCTTTTGCATCTGCTTTCAGAAGTCCAGACCAATGTCAAAAGCCTCTGGCTTTCCAGGTTTGCAGATGACTGCAAGCTAGAAGCAATCATAGAAACTTCCTGTGATACTAACATGTTATGGAAAGGTCTAACACAGACAAATGACTGGTGCCAAAGCCACTGCTTTATACTCAATGCCAAGAAATGCATAGTAGTACCGTTTGGGATGTCAGCCATGCAGAAGAAATACCTCCTTGATAGAACACCCCTAAAAGTAGACAGCGCAGTCAGGGATTTGGGGACCCATGTAGATAGTAACCTGACTTTTTACCAACATGTGCCTAAGGTAGTAACAAAAGTCGCAACCTATAAGTAATAGCATAACATCTAATTCCAGGGAAGTCACTGTGCCATTGCTCTTAACCCTCATCAAACCTATCATTGAATATAATGCCCCCCTTCCATATTTACCTGACCAGGCACATACAACTGGAATGTCCACAAAGGTCCATCATAAAAAGAAGACAAGACATTAACAGATCACCTCAAAACCCCATCTCTAGAATCTTGTTTCCTACCAACAGCTGACATGGGATTAATGCTTGGCATACAAGGCATCATTGCATCCAGCTCTGAAGGACCTTTTGCATATCAGCAAATGACCAGTACCAGAGCTACTAGAGTTAAGGATTTAATCTTTGCTTGTGACTTAAATAATACATGCTGGAGGGACAGGTAAGTATTTCAGTGTCCCCTTTCACTGGAATAGGCTTCCCAACAATGTGAAGTAGAACCCTACCCTAACCATATTCATGTGCAACATGGACCAGTAGATAGGAAATCTGAAATTCGCCCTGGTCTGACACCTATGTCTCTCATGTACAAAGGCAGATATTAACTCATGCCCTAATTAACATATACACCTCTTAACAACAACAACAAAAAAACTCTAAAGCAAATTGGCCTGTGGGATACATTTGGGTTGCATGACTAGGCTTATAAAGGCCCCAGTGGTCATTAGCATAGTAACTAGTAACTAACTGAAGATGGTGGTTTGGGATGTTAAGAACTGAACCAGGTAAGTACAGCCCAGTAAGTCTCACCCCTGTAGCAGAAGTATATGGGACTATATTAAGAGGAAGATTTGCAGAATTTTGAACAATATACATCACAGAGGAAAAATGATGACACCGTTTTTTAACAAAAAGGTCTTTTAAATCTTTTAAAATGTTATGAAGTTTTATGGTTGGATCATGTTAAGGGAATCCAGATGAGAACAATATGCGTAGGTTTCTGGTAAGTGTTTGTGATGGGTTACCACAGGAAACTTGCATAATAACTAGATGGGTTTGGAAAATTAGTTAATAAAATAGAAAAGAGGCATCCCCCCCCCCCCCACACACACACACACACACACACTGACAGTACTAGTGCTGAAGATTACTAATTGTGTGGGCAGGGCAACCTGAACGACTGCACAAGGGACAGCATTTATTAGACCTTAGATTACAAACTGAAGAAACTGACTACACCTGTGTATAGGTGTGTGTGTGTGTGTGTGTGTGTGTGTGTGTGTTTTTATCTATCGATCTCTATATATATATATCTATATATATATATATATATATATATATATATATATATATATATATATATAAAAAAACACATATATAGATATATATATGGTTTACTTTCAAAAAGTTTAAAGTAAAAAATCATATTTGGCAATATCAATTGCATGGACTGAAGAAAATCATCACTGTGACATCCTCATTTGAACAAATTTGGAATGTCAGGAGGTGACATCAGATCCTCAGGAAGTTGTGCTGAATCTGACATACAAATTGTACATCTATAGCACAAGTTTTTACAGTTTTACATGGAGGCAATCACAGCTGCACCCCCCCCCAAACCACTGCAAATTATATATTCCAAAAAGGGTACATTTCCTGATCCCCACTGTAGTGCAATCTGTTATTTGAATGTTGAATGCAGATTTGTGAATGTACACTACCATTCGCTAATGTACATTCAAACATTTTCAAAACAGCATTACGGAAACTGGAAAAGATGCATTTAACCATCCCAGTTTTGTGCAAGTGCCATTCCACATTTTGATAGTAAACTCATAGATATATATATATATATATATATATATATATATATATATATATATATATATATATATATATATATTTATATAGATAGAGAACATTGGCAGAATGGTATCTAAATAACGGCTGTTGTTTTAAAATAAAGGCATCATCAACACAGCTACATCATTGTATTAGCTAGTAAGCTCCATTCATTAATACCACCTAATCAGTGATGTATAAAAAGAAGTTCTAACAGTATAGATTTGGAGAAGTTGGCCTTTCATTGAGGGGGATTGTTTGCCTGTGTTAAAGAAGGGACATTCATGAAGCATTTATTGAAAGACATGGACATCTTCCTGTAAGCAATGCAAGTGTAGTCTACAGAGAAAGGGTCCTTCCAGAGATCAACTGTTGCTCTTGGTATTATTGCATTTTTTTCTGAAGCAGATGGGAATTATTGGACATTCACTAACAGTGGTTCATAGTCCATATTTTATGTGGACACTTAGAATTTGGTAGAAACTGCACTGTGAAACAGACAAGGTAGTAGATACGTTTTTTGCTTTCATTTCAGAACTTTTGTTTATTTGTTGTAAAGGTTTATGGCATGGTTTTAGTTAACTGTTGGAAAAATTCTTTATGGCTGCCTCTAAGCTTTTGTTTCTAAATGTTTGTCATGATATAAATGGATTTAGTAAATCAAAGCATCATGCAGTTTTTTAATTACATCAAGAAATCATGAGGCCAATATGCTTGTCTTCACGAAATGCACATGGAAATTAATTACGTTTTACAAAATCTATAAAATTAACAAATGCACAGAAGAGAATCTAATCCCTTTAAAAAAGGACACATATTTTTCTACAACATTCACAAGCAAACTTTTCAAATAAACCCTAAGATTCCATAAACTCCATGTACAGTAGGAATAGCATTATTCCTGCATGGAGTGAATGGTGTCCGTGTCTGCATCCCCCTCTCTGTAGCACACCTTACATATTAATGAAGGTATGCTACTGAGAGGTAGCCATGGACATGGATACTGAATGAGTACTAGTGGCTGTGTTACAGTGCCAGCAGATCTGTAACATGCCTCCTGCACTGACAAAGTGCCATACGGCACTTTACAAAATAAACAGTGTCTGCGGACACTGAAATACTTTATTATCAATATAAATAAATGAAGGTGCTATGTGACAGGTACAGTCACACACACCCTGCATTGTGAAAGTGCCATACAGCACTTTACAAATGAAAACAGTGTCTGCAGACACTGACATTATGAATGGCAACTGAATGCAATGCAGGGTGTGTGTGACAGCTACTGTGACATGCCCCCTGCATTGTGAAAGTGCTGTACGGCACCTTACATTAGAACACAGTGTCCACAGACACTGACATTATGAATGGGAACTGAATACAATGCAGTGTGTGTGTGACAGGTACTGTGGCACACCCCCTGCATTGTGAAAGTGCCATACTACATCATTAAATAATATAAAATTAAATAAAAAAATAAAATAAAACTGCTTTCCTATGTAAAAGCTAAATGTCCAGTCTTGGTATTCACACCATGTGCCTATAACATGACTAGGCATTAGTCTAACCACTAAACTAACAGATCTTTCCAAACTTCAGCTATACATTTGTATATAGCTTCTTCTATAGCTGAAATTTGGACAAGTCCATTAGCTAAGGGAGCTGTCCATATTTCAGCTACAGAACAAGCTATATACAAACTATAGCTTAAATTTGGACAGCGCCATAAGCTAATGGAGCTGTCGAAATTTCAGCTATAGAAGAAGCTATATACAAATGTATAGCTGAAACTTGGACAGCTCTGTTAGCTTAGGGGTGAGAGTCATAGCTTGCCATGTAGTAGTTGCACAACTTGAATACCAAGACAGGACATTTAGCTTTTACATGGGAAAGCAGTTTTATATTTTTTATTTTATCTAATGATGTAGTAATTGATATTTGTTAACAAGGGTAGTGTAGCTGGTCCAAATTCCCAGTGTAAGTGGAGATATAAGGTGAAAACCCCATTTAAACACAAGTGTCACATGGAGTAGAGTCATACCCTAAGGTAATGTACTACCTGGGTGACTGTCCGATCTAGCTAAACTGCAAGTATTTCTGCTTCTTGAACTGTTTTAAACTGTTTAAAGTTGTTAATGCACCTGCACATTTAAAGTTTGTCCTGTTTGTTGCATATACCTGTTGAGGCTACACACTCAACTGCGCAAGCCTGTGTTACATATTTATTGCATTTTCCTGCTGTTTGTTGCAATAAAGAAAAAAAAAACAAAAAATTATCCTTGTTTCCCGTCTTTCCTGACCTAGAGTAGTCCAAATACAGGCTTTGCTGTATTGTGGACTTTTGGAAAGTTCCTGTGTTGCCCATTTCCTTTCTTGGATAAAGGGAGGCTTCTTTGTTCACCAGTGGCAGTGGGGAGATTAGAGCAGCCAATCTATCCCTGGAGGAGTGTTCCCAGTGCAAGAATCTGGTAGTCTATTGGCCGTTTTGGGCCAATTTCTAGCTCTTTCAAGTCCCCCTGTATAAAACCCGCTTTGGCACAGTTTTTGCGCTTGTTACTACTCAGCCAAGCTCCTCATGGTCCTGCAGAGTGGTGCTAGCAGCAGAGTGGCTAAAAGAGCGACTGCTAACCTGATAAAAGTGTTTTTTTTTTTTCCTGCTACTACCAGGGCGACTGTCCGATCTAGCTAAACTACAAGTATTTCTGCTTCTTGAACTGTTTTAAACTGTTTAAAGTTGTTTTTGCACCTGCACTTTTAAAGTTTGTCCTGTTTATTGCATTTACCTGTTGAGGCTACACACTCAAGTGCGCTAGCCTGTGTTACATATTTATTGCATTTTCCTGCTGTTTGTTGCAAAAAAGAAAAAAATCAAAAAAATATCCTTGTATCTCGTCTTTCCTGACCTAGAGTAGTCCAAATACAGGCTTTGCTGTATTCTGGACTTTTGGAAAGTTCCTGTGTTGCCCATTTCCTTTCTTGGATAAAAGGAGGCTTCTTTGTTCACCAGTGGCAGTGGGGAGCTTAGATCAGCCTATCTATCCCTGGAGGAGTGTTCTCAGCACAAGAAACTGGTAATCTATTGGCTATTTTGGGCCAATTTTTAGCTCTTTCAAGTCCCTCTGTGTAAAACCCGCTTTGGCGCGGTTTTTGCGCTTGTTACTACTCAGCCAAGCTCCTCGTGGTCCTGCAGAGTGGTGCTAGCAGCAGAGAGGCTAAAAGAGCAACTGCTAACCTGATAAAAGTGTTTTTTTCCTGCTACTACCTGGGTGACTGTCCGATCTAGCTAAACTGCAAGTATTTCTGCTTCTTGAACTGTTTTAAACTGTTTAAAGTTGTTTTTGCACCTGCACTTTTAACGTTTGTCCTGTTTGTTGCATATACCTGTTGAGGCTACACACTCAAGTGTGCTAGCCTGTGTTACATATTTATTGCATTTTCCTGCTGTTTGTTGCAAAAAAGAAAAAAAAACAAAAAAAATATCCTTGTTTCCCGTCTTTCCTGAACTAGAGTTGTCCAAATACAGGCTTTGCTGTATTCTGGACTTTTGGAAAGTTCCTGTGTTGCCCATTTCCTTTCTTGGATAAAGGGAGGATTCTTTGTTCACCAGTGGCAGTGGGGAGCTTAGAGCAGCTTATCTATCCCTGGAGGAGTGCTCCCAGCACAAGAATCTGGTAGTCTATTGGCTGTTTGGGCCAATTTCTAGCTCTTTCAAGTCCCCCTGTATAAAACCTGCTTTGGCGAGGTTTTTGCACTTGTTATTACTCAGCCAAGCTCCTCATGGTCCTGCAGAGTAATGCTAGCAGCAGAGAGGCTAGAAGAGTGACTGCTAACCTAATAAAAGTGTTTTTTTTCCTGCTACTACCTGGGCAACTGTCCGATCTAGCTAAACTGCAAGTATTTCTGCTTCTTTGTTCACCAGTGGCAGTGGGGAGCTTAGAGCAGCCTATCTATCCCTGGAGGAGTGTTCCCAGCACAAGAATCTGGTAGACTACTGGCCATTTTGGGCCAATTTCTAGCTCTTTCAAGTCCCCCTGTATAAAACCCGTTTTGGCGTGGCTTTGTGCGATTTTTCACATAGAGCAGCATCGGGCAGCTCTGCTTAATTGGGTTTAAACCATTCTCGGCTCCACAAAGTCTGCTCTTCACTTTTTCCCTTAGAACTGATCTAGTTCTCATAATAAACATGCTGTTCCTACTCTAAAGCCTGGCACTTGCTCACTAAAGCAATTATATAAGTCAGCACTAAAAAATTAAAAGCACTACACCCTTACAAACTCCCCTTGAGTACCTTGTTCCCCATTTGCCCTTTTTTCAATTATAAAGGAATTTCCAATGATATTCTAGCATGTCCAAAGGTCAGTTGCCCATCTCCTCTCCAGTCCAGCTGGTGAATATGGGAATCTTGAGGCAATGTTACAACTGCCTCATGTACACAGACAACCCTTGCCTTCTCCCAACAAATTCCAACACATGTGAGAGATGCAAGCATATAGCCAAACTGGAGGCTAAGCTCTCTCAACTCAGTACTGGCGTAACCAGTCAGGAGGAGAAGGAAACCACACTCACTACAATTCAAGTCTCATATAGACCTACCACAACAGCAAACCAAACACATGAACACACAAAAACATACTCGGAGGCTCTAAATGAAAATCTGCCTAAGCAGCAGAGACCTCCAAAGCAGACACCCAAGCAACCGCTACCCCAAAATAAAACATGTGTAACTCATAGCTCACAAAGCCAGTGTGCAGAACAGTCACAGCCCTTAAGGCTAAACAACACACCTGATACACTTGTAATAGGTGACTCTATTGTCAGGCACACTGACGTCCCGCTCACCAGGCAGAACAAGGAGAAGGTCACGGTGAGCTGCCTGTCGGGCGCTAGGATCTGCCATATAACACAAGCACTCAGGTCACTCCAAAGCAAGTACAAATATGTCTCAGTCATTGTCCATGCTGGTGTGAATGACCAAGATGTTCCTCCCTGGACTACATGAAAAGAGACATAGAGGAGCTCTCTGAGCATGTAGCCCAGGCCGGTATGACCCTGACCTTGAGTAGCATCTTACCCTCACCAAGAATGATGCTACAATATGAAGACAAGATGATCAATTTCAACAATTGGCTTAAGTATTGGTGTCATTCAAAGGGGATCCAATGCCTGTCAGCCTGGGATGACATGCTCGACAAGCCATGATGCTTCGCTAGGGATGGCTTGCACCTGTCACCCCTGGGCTTTCGGATATTGTCAAATGCTCTTGCCACCCCCATAGTGCATTTTTTAAGCAAGGCTCAAAAGACAAACCCACCTCCATAGGTATCACAAGGGATAAGAAACTAAGAGTAATGCTACTCAATGCCAGAAGTCTAAACCTCAAGATGCATGCACTCAAAACTCTCCTTAGCATGGAGAACATCGATATCTGTGCAGTAACAGAAACCTGGTTCAAGTCTCCCGAGAGCACCCCAGCACTACCAGGTTATACCTCATACCATGTTTTTCGGCCCCAAAACTTGAACCGAACCACAAAAGGAGGGGGAGTATCAATATTTGTCAAAGATACCCACATCTCCAGGTTGGTGGCACAGCACGAAGTATCAGAGACTATCAATGTGCAACTAACAGTGGGTAAAACTGCCTTCCAGTTTATAGCCTGCTACAGACCACCCTCCCAAACCCAGGAACCCCACTCGGTCTTCCTGAGAACACTGGAAAATATGAAGGTCTCTCCAAACACCATTATATTGGGCGAATTCAACTACCCAAACATAGACTGGGAGCATTACTCTAGCTCCAACACCCTAGCCCAAAGGTTCCTAGAATTTATAAACTCAAATGCTATGGAACAACTTGTTACCACTCCCACAAGAGGGGAAAACATATTGAACCTGATCATCACCAACATGGGGGCTCTATGCTCCAGACCAGAAGTGTATCCCTCACTGGTAAGATCAGACCATAAACTAATCTCACTGGATATTCACATCCTGACCCCACCCCCTGTCCAGAAAACCACAGTGAAAAACTTCTCTAAAGCAAATTTCACACTCCTCAAAATCGAGGTGGAATCCTTCAAAGCCCCCGGGCCTGTGGAAAATATGGCCCAGACTGCAGAATCCTTTATAAACGCATTCTATGAACATCTTCAGGAATGCATGGATCATGCAATCCCAAATAAAACCAAGACCCAATCCTCCAAAGGCAGGCGTCCTGTCTGGTGGACCCCAGCCATAAACAAACTATACAATAGAAGGAGGAAGCTACTACATGATAGAGCAAAATCCCAAAAAGGGAAGGCATCACTGATCAGTATTAGCAAAAAACTACGGGCACTCATAAAATCGTCTAAGGCCAGCTTCGAGAGAAAAATTGCACAGGACACTAAGGATAATCACAAGGCTTTCTTTAGTTATGTTAGGAACCTGGGTGAGAATTCCCAGATATGCTCAGAATTAGTCCAAAATGACAAAAAAAAAAAAACAAACCCACAGACATTGCCAACATCCTAGCTGACAGGTTCAGTGCAAACTTCTCCCCCCCTCCCCACCAAAAAGGCAAATATCTATTCCAGCAGAGTGCTGCCCCCCTGACATCTCAGATGCTCAGGTAAGAGCTGCCCTCTCCAAAGCAAAAAACACAGCATCAATGGGACCAGACGGTGTCCCAGGCTGCGTCCTACATGAAATCCAAGAAGAGCTAAACCCAAATATAAAACTACTGTTCAATCTCAGCCTTACTATAGGATATGTACCCAAAGAGTGGCATACAGCAACAGTGGTCCCTCTCCACAAAGGTGGTGCCTCAATGGATCCTGGAAACTATCACCCCATAAGCCTGACTAGCTTGGTCTGCAAAGCTATGGAAAGGATCATCATGGACCTCATAAATAAAGATATTGGGGACCTACAGACACTGGATCCTACCCAGTTTGGCTTTGTTAAGGGCAGATCCTGCCTCTTAAACATGGTTGATTTCTTTGAAACAGTCACCAAGGCCATTGACGAGGGGAAGGTGGTCCACACAGCCTACCTGGACCTTGCAAAAGCCTTTGATACAATACCCCACTCGGGCATTATAGATAAGCTCACCAGCTTAAATATAAACCCCTGTGTCACTAGATGGGTTGCAAACTGGCTCAAGGACTGAACCCACATGGTTAGAATTGCTGGAGCCATGTCAGACTCCAAACCAGTTACAAGTGGCGTCCCACAAGGCTCAGTCTTGGGACCTCTCTTGTTCGGTATATATTTCTCTGAGGTACAGGCCAACACGGAAGGACTGTGGCTGACCAAGTTCACAGATGACTGCAAACTAGGCGCTATAATCGACTCTCCAGCCAACACAAGCATCCTACAAAAGGGCCTCATAGAAACAGACAACTGCTGCCAGAGCCATGGCCTCAAGCTAAACGCCAAAACGTGTATAGTCATCCCCTTTGGCAAAAACAAAGCGCCCACAAATTATCACATAGGTGGTAATCCATTAAGTACGGAAGAAGTAATTAGGGACCTGGGGAACCAAGTTGATAGCATTCTCTCATTTGAAAACCATGTGGTCAAAGTGGTTAGAAAAACATTTTATATAGCCCACCTAATCATGAAGGGATTCACATCTAGATCAGGGGAGGTCATCGTGCCTTTTTACTCATCCCTCATCAGGCCCATAATTGAGTACAATACCCCTTTTGGGATGTACCTTACCAGACACCTGCAGTAACTGGAAAGACCCCAAAAGTACCTCACCAAGAGGAACAAAGGGCTCAAACAGATGCCATATGCTGCCCAGTTAAAGAAACTCCAGCTCTACTCAGTGGCATACCACCTGCTCAGAGGCGATCTGTGCCTGACGTATAAAGCCATGTCCAACCCGGAATTAATGGACATGCTGCACCTCAGAAAATCCAAATCCCATTGAGCTACATGCTTGAGAGACTTGAACCTCAGCACTGAAATAAATAGGACATGCTGAAGGGACAGATTCATAACCCAGAGGCTCCCTTCACTCTGGAATAAAATCCCAGTCCAGGTTAGGCAGAGTCCCTCATTGACTCTCTTCAAGTGGAATCTTGATGAGTGGATGGGAGATTGTAGGTTTACCCCGGGTATCACTTCTGTGTCACTGTTAGACAGAGGCACAGTATACTAACCTCGAAAAAGGGCATAGCAAAATTAATTTAAAATGGGTGGCGAAAGCCAAACACACTCTGGCTAGGCTTATAAATGCCCTAGGGCAGATAGCCTAGTATGAACCTATGAACCTATGAATGCACACAGGGAGAGATCATGTAAATTATACAATGACTGGTCATTGATATTCCAAAATGAGCATGCTGGTTGTTAAGCCCAATTAGCATGCCCATTGTAAATCCTAGCATATACCAATGGAAAAAGGTCCAGTTGCCCCGAGTCTATGCCATTACTGTATACTGTAGTTTGATATATATATATATATATATATATATATATATATATATATATATATATATATATATATATATATATATATATATATATATATATATATATATATATATATATATATATATATATATATATATTTTTTTTTTTTAACAACAACAAAAATATATATATATATATAATATATATATATATATATATATATATATATTTTTTTAACAACAACAAAAAAACCCATAATCCAGACTCTGGGCATAGCAGAGAAACAGGCTGGAGAAAATACTGGGAAAATCAGGTATGTTATTCAAAACTAAAGACACGTACCTGATTTTCCTTGTATTTCCCCATTCTCTCTCTCTCCTACCCCTAAACTGTCTGACATTTTATTTTTGTGTGTATATATATATATATATATATATATATATATATATAAACAAAAATGTAGCAACTGAGACCTTCTTTTCTGCGTTGCTTCCTTTGCAAAGCACTGATTTACTGGTATGTGTGGGAACACAAGTCCCATACTCATGCGCATTACATCAGAAAAAGCCCATGGATACTGGAAAAATGCGGTGGGACACCACAGCTCTGGTATACAAAGACATTTATTTAAGAAAAGTAAATATTTTCTCTTAAATAATGTCATTATATATTAGTAATAACTGATCCCGTGGTTGTGGTATAGTAATATTTAACAACCAACTGCAGAAAGTTCTCACTGTTGAATTATTACACTTCCAAACAAAAATGAAAAAGGTGAAAAAACGCTCAAACTTGATTTATTCATATAAGACAGGATAAAGCTTTGGGTAACACCCTTCATCAGTATACTTAATCCATTTTAAAATGCAATTTAAATAAAACATTAAATTAAACACATGACACAACCAACCAATAAAGAAACAGTTTCAGTTTAACTTTCAATACAACGTAAGTTATTTTATCAAATCCACACTGCATTCTACCAAGAGCATTTTATATAAAATCAAACAAAAATGTTTTGATGAACAATACATTTACAATATACCAATACAATACATTAACATTTCTAAATATACTTTTATCTATTATTTATACTGCCTCTGCTTAGTTACCAGTATATGTTTTATGCTTACTAAGTTATTAAGTCCTGGGTACCTATCTGCTTCTAACATAGTTATCCAATTATATTCTGCTGTTTCACGTTTATTATTTATGTCCCCTCCCCTCACATTTTTATATAGTACGTGTAGTAATTTAAATTTAAACACATGTATCAACCCACTATCTTTATGGTGTTTAGCTAATGCATTAGTTAAAATCATTCTTCTTACTTTTGATTTATGTTCAATTATGCAATCTTTCAAGTGTCTTGAACATTTCCCCACACAGAAACTTTCACATTGTGTACAAGTAGCCAAATGCACTATCAATTAAGTATTACAAGTTGCATAACATTCTATTTTATATTTTTCTTTACTTATAGGATGCTCAAATTTTGTATTACTACATATGTCTTTACAACAACTACAGTTATAACATGGTACTGTACCAATTTTACTTATATTTATTTATTTTCTGTTTAGTCTAAAATCTTTGTAATATAATTCTCTTTTCAAACTTACACAGTTCCTATATGCAAACTTTGGTCTAGCTCCTAGAATGAGTGTTAGTTCTGGCACTGATGTTAAAATATGCTAGTTTTTTCATATTATTCTTTCTATATATTTTGTTATATTACTCTGGCTGGTGACATATCTAAGATGATTTGCATTTTCAGGATTTTGCACATTCCTCTCTGTGTTATTACTAAACATAGCTGATGCTACTACATCTCTCTGTTTTAGCATTTCATGCATATTGGTATATATAATGCATCATACCCCCTGTCCTTTAGTTCTTGCATTAGTATTTCCATTTGTTCTTTACACTTTGTTATATTTGTATTCACTCTACTTATTCTTAGCAATTGTCTCTATGTTATGCCTCTAAATACATGCTTTGAATGCATACTCATAGCCTGAGTATATCTATTCACTTGCACTTCCTTTCTATACAAAGTAGTTTCAATTGTTTCTCCATTTTTATATAACAACACATCTAAATAATTTATTTGCTGTTCAGAATATTCCATTTTAAACTTTAAAAATGTTGCACTACTATTTAAATATTGTACAAAATCAGACAAACCATTCATGTCACCTCCCCAAATTAAAAAGCAGTCATCCACAAAATGGTAAAAAAGAACATTGCTTTTATATAAGTTCTTTATACCATTGATATATTCATCTTCCCACTGACTTAAAACAATATTTGCATAGGTGTTTGCCATAGGGGTCCCCATGGCTACACCTGAGGTTTATAAATATGGGTGACCATTAAACAAAGACTTTTGGCTTTTCCTGGTTATGGGTCACCACAACAGAACTCTGGTCCGCTCATGATTGGCAGTGGATTTTTACGGTGCCGAGTTGCCTGCCCGATGCCCAACCTTCAACGAAGGCACATCCATTCACGCTCGCACCTACCTGCATGTCTTAAACGTCACTCGACCGCAGGGAGGACATGCAAACTCCACACAGAAGGTGCTCCAGCCGAGAATCGAATGGGAGAACCTCTTGCTGTGAAGCGACAACGCTAACCGCTGCACCACCGTGGCTTATTTGGGGTAACTATTAAACAAAAAGACGTTATTATTTAAAGTCATTTCTATCATACTACAAACAGTTTCTATTCCTACTCCACTCATTCTAGTATTTGTACATAGAAATTCACGCACAGCATCTATCCAATAGTCATTGGGGATTACTGTAAACAGTGAATTTATGTCAAGAGTTACCAGGAGATATTTATTATTAATGTTTTCTTGCTTATACCACGTGTATAACTTTTTAAAAAAATCACCAGTATCTTTAATGTAGCTAGGACATAATGCTAAATATTGTGTGAGAACATCCTCTACATATATTGATAGTGGCTCTGTTACCCAACCTCTGCTTGACACAATTGGTCTCATTGGGGGATCCCTAAGGGATTTATGCAATTTGAGTATTCCATATTTCGCCGGGGTAATGGGACATGGTACTGATAAATAATTATATAAATCTATTGAAATGCTTCCTTGTAGTTGTAAATCATATATAAACATATTAACCTTTGTTATCACTTTCTTAATTTCAGCAACATCAATTTCCTTAAATGTCTTGTCACCCATCAAAAAATGATTCATGCAGGTAATATATTTATTCTTATCATACAGCACTATTGCTCCACCTTTATCTGCTTGTTTGATTATCAGGTTATCATCAGCTTTTAAATCACACAGTGCTTTATATTCATCATAAGTTACATTAAATTGATTCTTTCTAGTAAAATAGTTACTTTGTTTAAATAAAGTCCTGAAGTCTTCTTCACATGCACATATAAAGGCATTAACAATAGGACAATTTATTGGTATAAAAACACTTTTTTCTTATATTCTAAATTACTTGCAATAGCTTCATTCTTAAAAAAACAATTTCAGGCTCACATTTCTACCAAAAATATGCAAAGCAGTTAATGTATTAGCTAAAGTATCATTCCTAGATGGTACAAATTGAAAGCACTTACTAAAAAGTTTAATACATGAATCAGTCACTGTAAAGTCAGAAAAGTTTACCACAAGTCCTGCTTGCTTGTTTGTTTTAGTTTGTTTGATTTTATATAAAATGCTCTTGGTAGAATGCAATGTGGATTTGGTAAAATAATTGAAACTGTTTCTTTATTGGTTGGTTGTGTCATCTGTTTAACTGAATGTATTATTTAAAGTGCATTTTAAAATGGATTAAGTATACTGAAGAAGGGTGTTACCCGATAGCTTTATCCTGCCTTGTGTGAATAAATCGAGTTTGAGCATTTTTTTCATCTGTTTCGCTTTTGTTTGGAAGTGTAATAATTCAACAGTGAGAACTTTCTGCAGTTGGTTGTTGTATTTAATAGTTTTGGTCATTTTGAACCTACTGTGGGCACTCCTACAAAAAAGCAAGATGACACAACCTACACAAAATGGGAAAGAAAATGGTTTAATGGCAGCTACTGGAAGGAATTCTGTTCATAGTCTACTGCAGTTATCAGGCAACCCCCTCTTATTTAATGCAACAGAAAACGATGAAGGTAATATGAGAGCTGATCCTCAAAAGAATATTACCTTAGATACATTAATAATTAAACTTGAAAGAAAAGTACAAGTTTTTAAGCAGCTGCAATGGCAGTGGCTAAGTTTGAATGCTTATTTGGAGCTGAATGTCATTCCGAGGGGGTTGCGTATACTAAAGATGCCATCATATGCTAACACCTATCCTGACCTATTAAAACAAGGGCAACAGCTAAATTTAAAATTCAGTATAGACTATATGGCTCTAATGAATCAATATTTCACTGGAGTGGAACAGGATCTGATGGATGACATAATAAAAACAGAAAATGAGATAACTACATTTGCAGACTTTAATAATATCTCTGTGCCATATCAGCGCATGGTAGATAGACTAAATTTGTTAGAGAAGTACTTGGAAGCTACGAAGCTCTGTAAGTTACGGAGAGACATTGCTGTCTTTAATCAAGGCCATATTTTCTCCTGGCCGAAGAATAACTTCAAAAATAACCAAAACTTTAATAGAATTTCCACAAATCAACTTAAATACACTCAAAAAGGGGAGATGCATACACTAGACTCATGTTTCAATGATGAACAACGTTTAACCAATCAGCAAAGTTCTATAAACATGCCAACCAATAACAATGAAGATAGGTGTGTTCAAACATCAGAATCACTGAGCCAATTGCATACTGCAGCCGAATTATGTAGCAATATGGCAGGAGAATCATCAAATCATCAAATAGATCCTGCACAGCCCTTGAATGCTGGTTCATCAGGAATGTCCAGGCTAGGAGCAACAAATAATGACGGGGCAGCATTGGTGTCTCGTAATGAGGTTTTACAGAATCATATCAAGCCATTAACGCTGAATTTACCAGAAAAAGTGGAAGTAAAGAAGCGGACACAGTCTAGAGGGCATTCTCAGCATCGGAATTTGAGTGTTGTGAAAAGGAAGAATAACAGTCCATTAGCTTCAAGCAAAGTGAGTCACAGATAAGTAACAAGCAAACAGGACTCGTAATAAACTTTTTTGACTTTACAGTGACTGATTCATTTATTAAACTTTTTAGTAAGGGCTTACAGTTTATACAATCTAGGAATAATACTTTAGTTAATACATTAACTGATTTGCATATTTTTGGTAGAAATGTTAGCTTGAAATTGTTTTTTTTAAGAATGAAGCTATTGCAGGTAATTTAGAACATAAGAAAAAAAAGTGGTTTTATACCAATAAATTGTCCTATTGTTAATGCCTTTATATATGCATGTGAAGAAGACTTCAGGACTTTATTTAAACAAAATAAATATTTTACTAGAAAGAATCAATTTAACTTATGATGAATAGAAAGCAGTGTGTGATTTAAAAGTGGATAACCTGATAATCAAACAAGCAGATAAAGGTGGAGCAATAGTGTTGTATGATAAGAATAAATATATTACCTGCATGAATCATTATTTGATGGATGACAAGGCATTTAAGGGAATTAATTTTGATAAAATTAAGAAAGTGATAACAAAGGTTAATATGGTTATATATGATTTACAACTACAAGGAAGTATTTCAATATAATTATTTAATTATTTATCGGTACCATGTCCCATTACCCCTGTGATATATGGAATACTCAAATTGCATAAATCCCTTAGGGAACCCCCAATGAGACCAATTGTGTCAAGCAGAGGTTGGGTAACAGAGCCACTATCAATATATGTAGAGGATGTTCTCAAACAATATTTAGCATTATGTCCTAGCTACATTAAAGATACTGGTGATTTTTTAAAAAGTTATACACGTGGTATAACCAAGAAAACATTAATAATAAATATCTCCTGGTAACTCTTGACATAAATTCACTGTTTACAGTAATCCCCAATGACTATGTGATAGATGCTGTGCGTGAATTTCTATGTACAAATACTAGAATGAGTGGAGTAGGAATAGAAACTTTTTGTAGTATGATAGAAATGACTTTAATAAATAATGTCATTTTGTTTAATGGTCACCCATATTTATAAATCTCAGGTGTAGCCATGGGGACCCCCATGGCGAACACCTATGCAAATATTGTTTTAAGTCAGTGGGAAGATGAATATATCAATGGTATAAAGAACTTATACAAGAGCAATGTTGTTTTTTACCAATGTTTTGTGGATGACTGCTTTTTAATTTGGGGAGGTGACGTGAATGGTTTGTCTGATTTTGTACAATATTTAAATAGTAGTACAACATTTTTAAAGTTTAAAATGGAATATTCTGAACAGCAAATAAGTTATTTAGATGTGTTGTATAAAAATGGAGAAACAATTGAAAGTACTGTGTAGAAAAAGGAAGTGCAAGTGAATAGATATACTCATGCTATGAGTATGCATTCAAAGCATGTATTTAGAGGCATAATAGAGTCAATTGCTAAGAATAAGTAGATTGAATACAAATATAACAAAGTGTAGAGAACAAATGGAAATACTAATGCAAGAACTAAAGGACGGGGGGTATGATGATGATGCATTGATATGTGCTAATATGCATGAAATAGTGAGATATAGTAGCACCAGCTATGTTTAGTAATAACACAGAGAGGAATGTAGAAAATTATTAAAATGCAAATCATCTTAGATATGTCATCACCCAGAGTAATATAACAAAAGATATAGAAAGAATAAAATGAAAAAACTGGCGGATTTTAACATCAATGCCAGAACTAACACTCATTCTAGGAGATAAACCAAAGTTTGCATATAGGAACTGTGTAAGTTTGAAAAGAGAATTATATTACAAAGATTTTAGACTAAACAGAAAATAAATAAATATATCAAGTAAAATTGGTTCAATAGCATGTTATAATTGTAATTGTTGTAAAGACATATGTAGTAATACATAATTTGAGCATACTATAAGTAAAGAAAAATATAAAATAGAATGTTATGCAACTTGTAATACCTAATTGATATTGTATATGGCTACTTGTACACAATGTGAAAGTTTCTGTGTGGGGAAATGTTCAAGACACTTGAAAGATTGCATAACTGAACATAAATCAAAAGTAAGAAGAATGATTTTAACTAATGCATTAGCTAAGCACCATAAAGATAGTGGGTTGATACATGTGTTTAAATTTAAATTACTACATGTACTATATAAAAATGTGAGGGGAGAGGACATAAATAATAAACTTGAAACAGCAGAATATAATTGGTTAACTATGTTAGAAGCAGATAGGTACCCAGGACTTAATAACTTAGTAAGCATAAAACCTATACCGGTAACTAAGCAGAGGCAGTATAAATAATAGATAAAAGTATATGCAGAAATGTTAATGTATTGTATTGGTATATTGTAAATGTATTGTTCATCAAACAGATTTTAGTTTGATTTTATATAAAATGCTCTTGGTAGAATGCAGTGTGGATTTGGTAAAGTAACTTATGTTGTATTGATTTTAAGTTAAATTAAAAAATTTTCTTTATTGGTTGGTTGTGTCGTGTTTAATTGAATGCAATATTTAAGGTATAGTACGATTTACCCACAGTTGCTTTTATTTAATCACTCACCATAGTGATTAAATCACAACAACCGTGGGTAAATCTTAATATACCACAACTACATTGTTGGTTATTCTTTAAGTAAAATAAATACACTTAATAATAATGTCTCAGTAATGAGTAATCAATATTGAATTCTGACTTTGTTTTTAAATGAAATGTTTGTTTGCCCTTAGCTCAGTTTTGCTAAGCACTGCTAAGCCAAGCTAAGCAATGCTTAAACAGGACCTGTCTGAGCAATACTTAGCGATGCTCAGCTCTGCTTAGTTGGCTTGAGCATTGCTAAGAAGTCCTATTCTAAGTAGTATTCAGCTCTGCTAAGTCGATTTGCACACTGCTAAGCACTACTCAGCATTTGCCACCTTAAGTACAGATCAACTCAACTTAGCGGGTTTGTGCACTGCTCAGCTTGGCTCAGCATTTTTGAACATGATCCAATGTGGCAAAGGGTGGGAATATGGACTTATTTAAATCACACAGGTGGGAATACTGCAGGAAAGTGATGAGGTTAAAACTACCAACATAACAATTGCAACAAAACCCAAATTAATGGTCATGCTGCTAAATGCTAGAAGTCTAAATGTGAAACTGCACTCATTTCAAACAGTCTTAACCATGGAAAATGCTGACATCTGTGCAGTTACAGAAACCTGGTTCAAAGCTGTGGAGAGCACCCCAGCCATTCCTGGTTACTCATCCTATCATACATTCAGACCCCAAACTGTGGGTAATAAAGCCAAAGGAGGTGGAGTTTCAATATATATTAATGACATACACACCTCCAAGCTGGTCAAACTGTATGATGCACTGGAGACACTCCAGGTGCAATTAACCATTGACAAGGCCCCTATACAAATCATAGCTAGATACCAGCACCTACATCTGACCCAAGATGCCAAAACTGCCTAACTAGACATGTTTGAATCTATCTAGATTCAACCCTTTACCCTGATCCTGTGTGACTTTAATTACCCAAACATAAACTGGAAGTACTACTCATGTCAGAACATAAATGGCCATAAATTCCTCGATTTTGTCAATGCAAATGTTTTGGAACAGCTAGTCTATGTCCCCACAAGAGGTGCTGATATTCTGGACTTGGTATTAATCAACATGAGTAACCACTGCAGCATCCCTTCAGTATCATCCTCCCTCGTAAGATCAGACCATAAAGCGGTCATGTTTGAAGTCACCATCTCCTGTGGACCCCCCCTCGTGAGGGTCAAACAAAAAAAAATTCCAAAGCTGATTACATCCTCCTGAGGGATGGTATAAACAGCTACACAGCTTCCTTCACCTGTCTAGGAACTGGCACCAGTATCCAAATCTATACCAAATTACTATATGAACATTTATATAGATGCATGGAAACAAAAATACCTGACAGGACTAAATCATCCTCAGCAAGGAGGAGTAAACCTGTCTGCTAGACATCTTCAATAAATAAACTCTATAACAAAAGAAAAAAAAAGTGCTGTCCAGGACCAAGAAGGAGAAGGTGCCCAATTGAAAGCAATATCTCCTTAGCCTAAACAAGCAAATAAGAGCACTAGTGACATCCTCCAAAGCAAACTTCGAGTCCAGATTGGCCACATCTACTAGAGACAATCATAAGGCCTTCTACACATATGTCTGTATTCTCAAAGGTAGCACCCAGGTCTGTTTAGAACTGGTGGTCAAGGATATCACATATACAAATGCCGTAGATATAGCAAACCTGCTGGCTGACAGATTCAGTGAAAATTTCACCCCTCTGTCCCCCCATAAGTAAATCAGGACATTCCCAGTGCATGTCCTCTTCCCCTTATATCTTGGGATCAGGCCATCAATGCTCTCTCAAAGGCAAAGTATACAGCCTCCATGGGACACAATAACATCCCAGACTGCATCCTACAAGAACCGAGGCAGGAGCTTGCAGCAGCATTAGGTGCCTTATTCAACCAAAGCCTGACTACTGGCTTTGTCCCAGCTGAGTGAAGGACAGCCACTGTCATCCCTTTATAGAAAGATGAAGCATTCACCGATCTGGGAAATTATAGACCCATCAGCCTAACTAGGTTGATCTGCAAGGCCATGGAATGGACTATCATGGAGGTCATTAACAAGGGCATTGTCAACCTCCAAACACTGAATCCCGCACAGTTTGTCTTTGTGAAGAGGAGGTCATGCTGTTACATTTGGTTGACATTTTTGAGACAATCACCAAAGCCATGGATGAGGGGAAGACAGTGCACACCGCCTACCTTGACCTGGCCAAAGCCTTTGATACTATTCTCCACTCAGGCATAATACTTAAACTCTCTCAACTAGGCATCAGTCAGTACGTTACCAGATGGGTAGCTAACTGGGTCTCTAATAGAACCCACCTAGTCAAAATAGGGGAAGCCACCTCAAGCAGGTGACCCATATTGAGTGGCATATCCCACGGTTTGTTCTTGGGGCCTCTGTTATGTGGGATATACTTTTCTGTGGTGCAGGGGAAAAACCAGTGAGCTATGGCTGACCACATTTGCAGATAACTGCAAGCTGGGAGCTGTCATCAATTCCCCTAGTGATGTGGACATCCTCCAAGAGGATCTCATCCAAACAAATGACTGGTGCCAGAAACATGGCCACAAGCTGGATACAAAAGAATGCATCATCATCCCCTTTGGGGAGAGTGATATCCTCACAAATTATCACATTAATAACAAAATCCTTGCATGCAGTCAGTTGTGAGGGATTTGGACACCCAGAGTGATAGCAACCTGAGTTTTGACCACCATGTTGCTTCCATTGTATGGAAAGCTTCCTAGATGGCCCACCTCATAAGTAAGGGTATCTCATCCAGGGACAAGGAGGTCATAGCATCGTGTATTCTTCCCTTATAAGGCCCATTATTGAGTACAATGCTCCATTCAACATGTATCTAGCAAAGCACATGCAGTAGCTGGAGAGACCATAGAGGTTCTTCACCAGGAGAATCCAGGCCCTCAAAAATCTACCATACACAAATAGGCTAAAAGCCCTATCCCACCACTCTGTGTCATACAGACTCCTCAGAGGTGACCTCTGTCTGGCATACAAGGCTATGTCCGACCCAGCCCTGATGGAGTTGCTGCATATCAATAAGGCAAACCTAAGGCTTTGAGTGCAGGTTGCACAAGTTTAATCTGGTCTGTGACATGAATAGAATTTATTTGCAGGATAGATTTATGTCCCAAAGATGCGGCCAATGCTGAAATAGCATCCCTCTCCATGTCATGCAGAGTACCTCTCTTGGTCTCTTTAAGTGGAACCTGGACAACTGGATTGGAAACAGAACATACACCCCTGGGAGCCCACCTGTGTCCCTGCTGGACAGGGGAAACAGGTGCTGACTTTGAAGGAACATGGGCAAAAGTCTTGGCTAGGCCTATAAGGGCCTCTGGACCAATAGCCTAGTATCATCCTATGAACCTAAGATCCTATTACCATAGATGTTTGCTGTAATTATTTCAGACTTTCCTGCAGTGTTGTCTGAAATTATTCCCTGTGCGTCTGAACTTCGTAGTTACTGTATTGATTATTGTCTTTACCTTTATTAGTTATTATTAAATATAGGTAAATTTTGTAATTGTGTCTGGTCTGTATAGAACTAAGTAAGCTCTTAGAGTACTTGCATGTGTATTTGGTGACACTGTATAGCCCACACCAATAGGCTTGGTCTTGGTCACATTTGCCAATTTGGCTAATAGGAACATCACACAGTAGGATTCATCACCCTCTGGTAAGGAACTTACATTAGCTGATAAAGAGATGGATTGTGGCAGTTGGAACTACCTTTAAGTTTGGGAAAAGGGGCCATAGCTGGTAAACCTGTGTCAGCCTTTCCCAGGAGTGTGTGTGTGTGTGTGTGTGTGTGTGTGTGTGTGTGTGTGTGTGTGTGTGTGTGTGTGTGTGTGATTCATAAATAAAATCTCAAAGCGTGTGTCAGCTACTTGGGCAGGGACACAAAGCACAGGTCAGACAGACAGGTTGATAGATGTTTTGGCTTGGGTGCTTTGCTGAGATGTTAACCATATAGCTGTGCCAGTGGGGAGTCTTATTGAGGATCTGGAGAGAGAGAGAGAAACCGCCCCCAGACTGACTGTGATCTCTGTGTGCTCTGAAGGGTAATTGTACTTTACTGTGTGTGTATTTGTCATCTTCCCATTGTGTATGTCTCTCACTGGTTGTAGTAGTGATGATTGAGGCTCCTTGATTACTGGGCCAGTGCAGGGGCATCACACTGACAGTACATACTGGTGGATTCAGCTAGTATATTGGGAGCACTACAGAATCCTGAAAGCCCAAAATCCTAAAGACCAAAATACTGAGACCAAAAATCCTGAAAGTTAAAAATTCTTAAAACTCAAAATACTGAAGACTCAAAATCCTGAAAACACACAGTATACCAACACTCAGGACCCTCTATGACAAATTCAGTGCATTGCACTATTATGCCAAATCAGCTGTTGGCATTTAGTGTTTATTTTAATATATATCATGCAGTGCAATGATGTAACATTACTGAAAATTTACACCCCTACCAAGTATTGGACCAAGGACCCTCTGCATCAAGTCAGAGCAACACACCACTAGGCCAAATCAGCTGTGGCTGTTTATTGTTCATTTTTAAATTATAACTTTCAGTACAATAACGTAGCATTAGGTGAACAACTACACCCCTACCAGGTATTAACTCCAGGACCCTCTGAACCAGAGTCAGAGCAACATACCACTACAACAACTAAGCTGCCGGGAATTACCCCGTTCCTGTACATATATCATGTCACAGTGATGTAACCATAGGGATAACATACACCTCTGCCAAATATAGAAACCCGAAACATCTGAACCAAAGCACAGTGCAATACACCAGTAGGACATCACACCTCTGGGGAATTACTGGTGTTTGTACCAAGACAACCCGCTTCCCAGTGACGCAACTTCCACATATAATGGCATAAATGACAGCTTACTTAGGCTCATGATGCAGACACTGACCAGGTACATAGTCAAATAAATGCTTATGGATGTACAGGATGCCTATGATATCAGGTAAACCTGACAACTGCACAGACGGTTGCAGAATGTCCACAGGTGTGTCACCTGTTTATGACATGATTGTCATCAAACCTATTCTCTGTGCTGATGTACTAGCAGTTCACTGCAAGTTGACCTTACAAACTAATGGCAGACAGGTTGGTGTCACAAGCCATAGACATCCAAACACACATGCCAATGCCAGTTCCATGTAACACACAGTATACATGCACGTATATCCTGCAAATACACATCCCATAACAATGACTTAGTATCTCTATCTGTTACATTCCTAGCATGTCTCAAATCAGGACACCGACAATCCAGACCCACAGTCCAGTGTATTGCACAACATTTACATGCTTGTTAATAGAACATAGAAAAAAATGAGCCCTGCAATGTCCAGCAGAAATGGTTGCTGATAACACAGTCACTGCCACCCACAGGAGCACATCAAAGGCTGTGAGGGTGGGACACATGTCACAAATATGTACATGCATCCTAAATGTCCCCTACCACTCACTGGATGGCACTACTACTTAACATACATACCAGAGGCTCATACAACACCTGGACTGTTATGGGTACACACATGGTGGCCATGCTGTGACACAAGAGCTAACACTGCCCCTTCACTGACATAAAGCATGCAGTACCCCATTGTCATCATACTCCCCATTAGGAGTCCTGGCCATAATCCAGCAGTTGTAGCCTGCTACACATACAGCAGTCTGTCCAGCTAACTGCTACAGACCTAACATACATCCCAAACACCAAGAGCTGGTCAATCACAACACAACCATACATAAAGTGTTGGCGGGGGAATTCTCAGGTGACAGGGACCAGTGTCACAGTCTCCGCCTACAAACATACACGGCTGATACACCAGCATCAACTGCAGCAGCATACATATCCAGATAGAAAGGATGTATGACATACACATCTGCCTGTCAGCTGACTGACACCAACACACACTGTCAAACAGTACACTGCTACAGAATCTGAAGGTCTGTTAATAATGGGGACACATAGAGTGAAGCACTGTAGAAATAACATGTCAATCCATACACTGGACAGTATCTCTACATACTCTTTATGATGCTGTAGCTCCCACACCTCGATAATATCCCACTCACAGGCAAGGAATAGGGGGGAGGCCTACATGAAGCCCTTAATTATAGCAATTATAGCACTGTGTTGCCATGCCATTGGCTAATGGTAATGCAACCCAGCTGTTCCTGATGCTAGTAGCAAGTGGGAGTCACTGATTGCTCCTCAGGCAATCACCTGTTCCTGAGCATTACCTACGAAAGGCAAGCAACTGCTTATGGTAAACAGCTCTGACACCTTCATCTTGAAGACATGTTGCCATGTCCTAGGAGACCACCACTTGATTTCTTCCACAAAGGAGTACAGCAGTATACGAGTTATGTCACACAATTATACATGGAATTGAATGCAGATGGGGGATGCAGACATGGGATATAGGAAGTTCAAAAGTAGGTTTCAACAACATTTAATGTAATGACATGCTGTTGGTATTTTGCTGTACAGCACTTATGGCCATCACGTATGGCTCTGTCAACTTTGACATATATCACCCCTCCCAACCCTGAGTCACAACAGCAATAGTCAGCTCACATATCATTGATACTGGAACGTCTGTTGTACAATAGTGATAGTACGTAGTGGTCGATAGAGCTGGCATATCACATCATGTACTGTTAGTCAGCCCCTCTCAGTGTCTGAATGTCATACAGGCTTAGTTCAGGGATTGTCCTGATGTCCATGAACATTCCTGATGTACTCTTCTTAGGTCCCTCTGTACTCCACAGCTGTATCTCATTGCCTGACACCTATGGCTAGCATCCATGGTGACCTCCTGCTGCAGGACAGCAGGTCATAGGCAGTAGTATTGGGGAGACACTGCTCAGCCTCAGCAGCAATGAGCACATAGGGGCCATACAATGTAAGGGAATGATTAAAGTAGCAGATATTAATGTATCATTGATATGTTCTGGGGATGTGGCATGTCACACACACATTCCCCGAACACTGTGGACAACCATCACGTATTGTCACACTGATGTGTAGAGGTTCACATTTGTCTGGCAGGGGGTCTACATCTATCATGCACATGTACATATACAGCAGACATATGGGTACAGCGTATGTCAGACATCTATCAGGAGAATACCCCTTATCAGATATGCAGTGTTCTCTGGTATTGTGTAGCACAGATGTTACTGGAATGTGCTTGTGCACCTGTAGTAGCATTCACCTATTTGCTGGAAGTAGTCCAGAGGACATGCTACTGTAATGTTGCCCATAGGGGACACACAACAGTTGATGGCAGTGATGGTTGTGGACAGATACCAGCACATTCTGTCACAGCACCAGGCCATAACTGGTATCTCTGGTACCATATGAGGTTAGGTGGCATATAGGCCCTGAGCACCAATATGCCTAAGCTAGCTGTTAGCTGATGTACATGCATGCTAGTACCTGCTACCCCGCTCTAACAGAGACGCAGGTGCTATCCCAAGCGTGTATGTGAAGTTAACCATCCACTGATGCAGGTTCTGCCTGCAATGGTGTTAACAGCTTACCTGCCAGGTATGGACAGGGTGACCATTCCACAGCAGGGTGAGTGTGTGGTACACACATCTGAGCTGCCAACAAGCACAGTTGCTGTCACAGACCGGGTTGATGGCATGTGTGTGTGCGTATGCGTGTGTGTGTGTGTGTGTGTGTGTGTGTGTGTGTGTGTGTGTGTGTGTGTGTGTGTGTGTGTGTGTGTGTGTGTGCGTGTTAACTCACTGGGGCATGAGATGCACCTGTGCAGTATTCCCATCATTGTGGTTTCTGTGATTGCCTTGCATGCCACACTGAGCTCACCACTTTGGATTATGTATGACACCAGATAGACTGTTGGCCTTATAGGTTTTCATTCTATGGCAGATGTTTGAGGCCCTGGTATTGCCTGTTGGGGAAACTCATTGATGTCCCCAGCTGCTGCATGGGTTGTGTGATGTGATTGATGAACAGGGAATCATAGACAAAACAGGGCCTTATTGGGGGAATACAGGGATGTTTACACCCCGTGTCCCCTGATGGCATGCCCATACATATGTCTTGGACCATGTAGCAGCATTACCTTACAAAAGATGCAACCTTGTAGTGATAGGTCTTGGTGCCAAACACCTGTGTCCACAGATCCCTCATGATCAATTACGTGCCTAGGATGTATTTAGTACTGTGATAATGTGTGGGCATCATTCTCCTCAAATGGGTTGACAATGGATGCTGTGGTATGTAACCTGAGTCCATGTACCTGTTAACAGTCATCTATCTGTGTGAGACCCTCCTAGGCAGATGTCCATGTCATTAGGGAATATGGTGATGGCACACTGCATGCAGTCATGAACAGACATGGTTGGACATGGGGTAATGGGTGTGCCCTGCACCTCAGGGGTGTACATTCATACATAACAGAGGGCAGTACACAGAACAACAAGTTTCTCTGCTAGATATGGGTAAACTGCTTGGGGAGGATTTTCCTATGTGGTATAGGTTAGTCATGTCTACGGACCACTGTGATACCCCCTATGGTAACACGTGGTGTGATGTATACATGGAAGTGTTAAATCTATAATGGGTAGGTGGGTTATGCCATCACAAGGTTTGTCCAGGTCAAGGTAAGCAGTTTGCAGTGTCAGCCCCCATCCATGCATATGGTGACTGTGTCATACAGGTCAGCTGAGTGTAACAGACATTACCCTTTCCTGCACAATGCCTAACTGCCCGTGTTGGAGTGTGCACAGTTTGCCAATGGTATGGTAAATGGGTTCTACTATAAACTGTGCCATGCCCTTGCAGAACAGCATAGTAAGGCTGCTTGGTGTATCATGTGACTGAGTGGTGTACACCACACCATACTTTGGAGGGGTGGGAGTATTCATCCATCAAATGGCTGGGACAATGGCAGTGGGCAGTCTTCCTTTGAATATAGTATCATATGGTGTAACAAGGTTATGGTTTGGGCTATGTAGGATGCACCCTGTGATGTGGTTGTGTCACATGGCATATGTATACCATGATGTTCAGCTAACAGTGGTAAACCATCCCCCATATTTAGGAGATGGGTGAGTTTGTGTGGACATCCTGATGTACTGATGGTGAAGAGAGGGGGTGGCACCTACACTGACTGTGTCAGCCATCCAGTATGCCATACCAACAGCATTGGTATAGCTGGTGTCCATGACCACCACAAGTGAACCGATGCAGGTGCACATAGTGCTGTTACAGACATATGTGCAGTAGGGGAGAGGACTGTCTGTAGTGGATGTAGACAAAGTAAGCTCATTCTTTGTGGTGCAGGTGTGCATGACTGATCCCATTCTCATGTACATGCTATGGAGACATTTCTCCAGAATAGGCAACTGCCCCTACTTTGTGTTGGACAGCGGTATGTCATCCCAGAATGTATTTCAGATGTCCACCAGACAGGTGCATATATCCTAACAGACAAAGGTGTATGCCTGTAGTATATAGTATACTGCATGCATCTATAGACATGCACATATAGCGCTTGTGTGTATGTATGCCTATTGCTGCTTGTCTTTGAGGTGATGTGGGCTGTGTGGTTGTGTGGTTGTGTGGTTGTGTATACACCCGTCTAGGAGGATGTACTACATGTTGAAGGTGTATGTATGGCTGACAGTAGCTAGATGGATATTGTGAGAGATGGTGAGGGCAAATGTGACTGCTTGATGTTAGTATTGTCATAGATGATAACACTGCAGTTATGCTGTAGTTGTAACCTCTGATGTGTATTGTCAACTGCACTACACCTTCAACTCATGTGTGGGTAGCCCCTGGCTGCACTGAGGTGCTTGTAACTGGACTGATGACATCTCTCTGGGCAGTTGTGTGCTGTCATGGGATTTCCATATAGGCAGAATGGGATTACTGGTCACATGTGGTGGCTGGCAGCTAGCTGTCATCTGCATAGGTGCTTGCTGTCAGTGGTGAACTACCCATGCAGTGTCTCCAGTGCATCTTACTGGGTGTACAGCGTGTAGGTGTTTATGTCTCTCATATTTACTGAAACATCATGTTCCATGCCATTACCAGATTCCCCTTTATGTTCTAAGTGTATGATAGGATGCTTGACCAGTAAGGCTGGGGTTCTCTCTACATTTGTGAATCATGGTGTGTGTGACTGCACATATGTCTGCAGTTTCCAGGGTTAAGAATACTTGCAATGAGGTCTGAGTCATGTATACACCTCTACCATTTAACAGCATGCCCTTCAATGTGTGCCGCACTGACAGTTGCATGTTGGTATTGACTACCTCACCACAATTACTAATGGGGTTACTATGGGGCTGCCAACAACCAGTCCCAGACCCATGAAGACCTGTGAAGACAGATGGAGGCCACCACTTGCAGAGCATCATGGTCTGTTTATCATATCATCACACAATCACCGGTACTGGTACACTGGGAATATCACAAGATGAAAAGGGCACATAACAAGGCCAACCATTTCATGACTGTATTGTGCCATATGTCTGGGTGACAGTAGAATGCTGTTTAAGTCTAGGGACATACATGCCTGGGACACATAGTCAGTGTGCTCACTCCTGTCTTACTGCATATAGTCCAGGACTATACATGTCATGCCAGGGACACCTACAGGTACTGTGACAGACTCATGACAGTAGCTGTTGGTGAGAGACATCGGTGCATATGCAATATGGTGAAGTATGTCACCTGCCTCAACCTTGAGGCAGGTGATTACAGTTTGCATGATACTGTGTTTGACATGAATGGGGTGTGCTTTCCTGAAAAAGGACAGCCTGTGGTAGACAAACATGTTTCTTTGGCAGATAATTTTGCTGTCTCATATGTGATTCTGGCCTGTTGTGCTGGTAATATGTACAGAGTTATGCTCACACATATGGGGCAGATGTTGAAGGGCTGAGCACAATATTACCATCTAGGCATGCCACAGCCCATCTGTGGTAAACCTGTCAGATACAGAGTTGGTGGTACTGAATTTGGGATGTCTGCGTGCAACAGGTGTTGAAGGCCATGGATAACATTTGTGGGTATTAACTTAGCCTTTCCACTTGATGCTGCTGTCTGCATAGGTACATTCCTGAATGGCCATGCTGGTAATGTATTGTAGCAATGACTGAGGACTTAACAGAGGTAACATCCACCTTTAGCCTAGATGCAGTCCATTTACCAATGTGGTAAAGCATATACAAGCCTTTTCTGACCACTGCCACTACTTGTTGCCTGAATGTGACAGTGTTATCCTCCTGAATAACCAGGTCTGTCAACACTGTTTGTGTGTTAATGGCGTAGTCATTGATGTGAGACATAGTGTGGCCATGTCCATGACATATGGTATGATGGTACTGTTGTCTGCATTCAGCTTGAGTCCAGGATATTGGCTCCATTCCATACCCAATGTATGACCCCATATCAGTGTGTTAAAGGCAGTTTGTGTGTCTATGACAGCACACTACGTACAGTGGACACAGCTTTGGACAGTACCTACATATGTGAGTGGTGGCAATTAGTATTCATGCCTACATACGTGTGGATCATTGAGTGCAGCAGCTAATCTCTGGACCTCCACAGGTCTACATATTGTACACACATATGCAACACAGATTGGGTTTGCCATCTTATCAAATGTGCACTTTGTTACACATCTTGCAGTACCATGACAGTTGCCAGGACATACCATACCCAAGAGAAGTGCAACTGACAGGACCTTCGTGGGTTTGCTAATATGACAGCTTCTTGGAGTCACATTACCTTTGCTTATGCTATTTGTCATAACATTCAGGTGCTTCTGATGTGAAATAACTGCTTTATACATCTAGACAACGTTAAAGGTATGTTTGTTGCCCTACACTCTGGGGACCTCTGTATTGCTTGAGTCTTTGTCATAGGTGACACATGACCAAATATGGATGGCAACCTGCAGGGTGGGACACATGGTGGCCATACCTCCCTCCTCTACATAATTTTGCAAAATGTCCTAATCTTTGTCACATACGTTTGCTCCATTCCCCATGACATTGTGGTTTTGTGGGATATGTGTGGCAAAACATAACAGAGTAACGTTAAAGAATGATGATGTATATTGTCAGGTCAGAAAACATAACCTTCAAGGGATGCATGCCAATGCACAACCTGCTATGATGTCCACTTTTTACGTGTGTCGTGCCAATATGTAAAGATTGAGCCTAATATTTTACCTTTGTCCATCTCTTCTGTATGGCTTTATCCAGGTGTCCTTTTATGACAGTTTGAGAGGTATGCTGGTGGCCCTAACACAGTCACACAATGGCAAGGGAATATACATACATACACACACACCAACCATGTACTACCATTGTTGGAGTACAACCACCTACCTGGCTAGTTTTACCTATGTTGTTGCTATATACATGACGCAAGTGCCACAGAGTCTATACTGTGTAGGTGTGTCTGCCACTACTATTCAGGTAGTTGACATATGCAGGTGGTGTAAGGATTGCCACTGGAGGTTTGACAGGCCCTAATAATGTTATAACCATCTCACCTGCACACACAATGTTGCATGTGGGCATCCATCAAAACACACATGCACACAGACTGTGCACCTTTGTGTTTAGAAAACCTACCTAGCAACAGTGGTACCCGCGGTGGTGGTGCTGCAGTAGCATTGTCACCTCACAGTAAGACACTGTCCGGTTCGATTCTCAGCTAGAGCGTCTTCTGCGTGGAGACATGCGTGAATGGGTGTACCTTCATTGAAGGTTGTGCATCAGGCCTGGCAAGCCGGTACGTAAAACTCAGCTGCCAATCATTAGCAGACCGGAGTTCCGCTGTGGTGACCCCTAACCGGCAAACGCCGAAAGACACAAACAAACCTAGCAACAGTGGTATTTATTTATAAAATGTGTAACTTCACTTCTAAGGTGAATGACATCTGTAGGCTCTGAATAGGTTGCCAATGGGATAGTTAACAGGATGGAACAGGCACACTAAATGGTATAACCGTCTCTCACACACACACACACACACACACACACACACACACACACACACACACACACACACACGCATGACAGCCTTGCTGCTACAGGGGATATGCATACAAAAACACATACATTCTCACAGTTGGCAGTATTCAGGTTATAATCCCTAACTATCTAGTTGCCTGTTCTGTAGTGTTACATACCTATCACATGCGCCATGGTGGTTATCTGCTGGAGACATACCTCATAACATCACACACCAATTAACCTGGGCAAAGCCTCCATTAATTGTGGGATACACTCACAAAATATAGGGACAATTTTCACATATTTCTCTTACATACCTAGACAAATGATAGGGTAACAGGTTTTGCATCAGCATGACATTTTAGTAAGGTATGACATATGAAATGCATATGTCTGTCAATATTTCTGGCATCAAACCTCAATTATTTGACAATAATTTGACAAAAAAAAAATGTGTATGCTACATGTACCACATATATGTGGCAAACATCTGGTCATTCTGCAATAAGTTGTACAGTGGAGTGGTACGGCCTACAGAGTTTAACATGGTGCATCTAAGGTGGATGACATCAGCAGGCCCTGTGATCTAATGCCATGGGGAGGGGGTCGACAGGCCTCAAAACAGTATAAAAATCCTCCGTGTGGATTAGGCACCACTCACACATACAGTTGCTAGTATTGGGATTCAAACCTCTATCTAGTTGTATGTACTAGATCATTACATACTTATTGCAAGTGCCACAGAGCTTAGATGGGTGAAAAGTGTCCAAAGGTGCTTCTAACGAGAATGACATCAGCAGCCCTTGTAAAGTGGGGCAATGGGGGGTTTACTGGGTGGAACAGGCCTCAGAATAGTATAACCTACTAACACACACACACACACACACACACACACACACACACACACACACACACACACACACACACACACACACACACACACACACACAGTCAGTTTCCAGTACAGAGATTAGAAACCCTAGTTATTTAGTTATATGTACTACAGTGCTACATACTTATTAGATGCACCACAAAGCTTAGACAGTTGAAGAGTGTCCAAAGGTGCTTCTGAGGTGAATGACATCAGCCCTTGTAAAGTGAGGCAATGGGGGAGGGGGTTACTGGGTGGAACAGGCCTCAGAATGGTATAACCTACAAACACAGACTCAGGCACACACTTGCCAGTACTGACATTAATACCCCATAATTATCTAGTTGTATGTGTTACACTGTTACATACTTATTGCAAGTGCCATGAAGCTTAGATGGCTGAAGAGTGACCAAAGGTGCTTCTAAGGTGAATGACATCAGCAGCCCTTGTAAAGTGGGGCAATAGGGGGTTTACTGGGTGGAACAGGACAAACACACAGTTGCCAGTACTGAGATGAGAATCCCTACCTACCTACTTGCATGTACTATAGTGCTACGCACTTACTGCATGTGCCACAAGGCTTACATATTTGAAAGGTGTCTGCCACTGCTGTTGGAGTGGATGACATCAGTAGCTGCTGACAGGCCACTATTGTGGAGGACACTGGTATCAGGGCCATTAAATGGGTGACCATTACACAGACATAGGCCTGTTTGGTGTGTATATACAGATGTATGTGTAAATGGTACAACCCATACATCACTACTATTACACAATGGGGCTCACCAAAGTACTTGCACATGTCACTGCTTACAATTGTTGCGCAAATGTCTCCACCAGTACATCACTCTATGGTTTTCAGGGTGTCTGTCTCTCTCTCTCTCACTCTCACTCTGCCCTTTTCTTTCTCTCTGTCTGTGTCTATCTCTCTCCCTATCTTTGCCTGTCTATATTTTATATATATGTATTTGTTACGTATATATATATATATATATATATATATATATATATATATATATATATATATATATATATATGTATCTATATTACACTCCACAGATGCAGATATATTTTAAATGTGCCACATACAGTTAGATGAGGGTAATCCTGTGTGATAGGGGTGGGGAGACAGATAACATGTACAAAGCTGTCTGTATACAAAGGCATATATGGAGAACACAGTTCTATAGTGGGGTGTGTGTTCAGACATTGGGTGAAATTGTCTAAGTGTAGGAGCATGCCCAGTATGATCTTCAGTAGTAACAGTGGTACACCAGTCCAGAGCTACCTGTACTCTGGTCCAGGCTTTTGTGTGCTACAGCCAATTGGCTGATGAACCTGTGTAAACAGTCCAGAAACTCAGTGATATAGTGGCTGAGGGATCTCCTGGCTGTGTGCTATCCTTATTAAGTGAGTTATATCCTGGGGTGGATACAGAGTGCATTGGACTGAGCAAAGGTTTCCATAATATGTGTGGTATATTCTACATAGCACTGTGATTTCCTGGTATGTAAGTGACAGATTGGTCTAGATTAATGTGAGGAAGCGCTGACAGACATGTGTTTACTGACTCCATATAATGCAGGGCACCTATGGTACTGCACAAATTGTTCTAGTGTGCACAATCTACATTTGTGTGGCCATTGGTTCCCCTCCCCGTTATATGTGTCTCTTCGTCCTTGTGTACTGCAGTCACAGGCTTTGTCCACACTTGCTGCTATGTATTCTTAGTTATGGTGTAACTGGTTTAGAAGTCATAACATCACACACGGGGTTATGGATATCACACCTCTGACTGTACATGTTTAGCAGGTTCCCCATCCTTGTGCCCCATTCATCTGCTGTGGTCCTCAGAAGGTTTGTGTTGCACTGTTACTATAAGGCTACATGTTGGCCATAGCTGTCAAACTCTTACAGATACACATCTGGACAGGCACATAGATAGCAGTTGTATGCAAACCCAGACATGGGGACAAGGGACTTAATATTTCTGATCCAAATGTAGACAGTTGGCAGAAGATTTTTGTATTAGCTTTCCTTTTCCTAAGGGTAGGTCTGCATCTTAACAGTCTGTCATTAATGTTTTCACATCAACCAGTTTTGTTTACAGATAGTTTGCCAGGCAAATGCAAAGTTATGACAAGCAGAACAGATATAGGAGGCATAGGTTGTGTGCATTCTGTGAATCTCTGTAATTCCAGAGGTATGGATGGTGCTCACTGACTTATTGTCAGTACTGACACAGTAACGTGGCAGTCTTTATATTCTGGTGGCACACTGACCTGTCCCACCCTGCTGTTGTACTAGCCACCATGTACGTTACTCAGAGCTATGTACTATCCATATGTATGGCCCCTGTCCCTCCACCATCCAGCTTTCCTGCAGTAATATATATTTCTTCTGGACAGTCTGTATAACTCAAACTGTAGACATAGCTGACATGCAGATTTGTTGCCACGAGCAGTCTAGAACCATGGCTCCTGACAACCACAGTCCTATAGTTAGACCAGTAGATCACAACAGCCACCAGTAAGTGCTGTGTACTTCCTGACACTATTAACCACAAAAATACAGAGCACATTGACCCCTGCATATTGTTGAACTGGAACAAGGTATCAAGTTGATTGTAACAGGCCTGGGAATGTCTGGTCTGCTGCTATTACCTTACAAACATACATGTTACTGCAGTTCTATGTGAACATGGGTGTACAGGTGTTATACCGCTCAACTGTACACATCTTCAATGACTGTAAAGACGTTTAGTTCATATTCTGGCTCCATTTTTCATTACACATGTGGTTGTGTGGCAAATATTAGTGAAATCATTTAAGACAGAAGTTAGAAAGTTATGACAGCCATTTGGGTTTCAGACTTCTTGCCCGCACTAGAAGGAAGTCATGCTACTGCAACAGCTGATATTGCTTGTAAGAGCAATCTTTATGTCATGTGCCTATTTTTGAGCCTTTGCCACACATTTCTTGATGGCTTTGTACAGCTTTCCTGCTGCTGGAGGTTTTGATCTATGTATGGGACTCGGCAACATTTACATCCATGCATATGTCCTATAACCCCACTGTTTGTAAGTCCCTCATATAGTACAGGGGATTTTGCTGTCATAAGGTCTACTGCATATTATCTGGCAGGCAGAACCTGGCAGTGTGTGCCTGTTGTCCTACATAGCTGTCCATTGTCTGCTGCTATACCAGTAACCCACTCCATTCTCATGCATACATCAAGCAATACCATACATATGCTACCACAGTGTACTACGCCATTCATTTATTGATAACAAGGATGACTTACCTTGTGGAAGCAGCAGTTGCGAGGTCAGTGCTTCAGGGCTGACTCTGTCAGATGTACGCAGTACATAGCCTATACATGGTAAGGTATTTGTAGTGTGATGTATGTGGCATCTTTTTTATTCTGTGTGCGAGTCAGAGAGAGGTGTCAGTTCCTGTGTCCCTAGGGTGTTAGTGCATGTGCTATGAGTTGCCTCTTTGCCAAGGCCAGGGCGTACTGAGCACTACTACATCTGCCTACAGGGACAAGCTGAGGGGGTTCCTCCTCCGAGTCACCCTGTGCCTGTGGTAACCTTGGCACTGGTGGGGGGATGTGTGTCCCTTCCTTGTGAGGTTCCTGCCACAGCTGTTTCCACAGGATCATATTGTGTAGCATAGCACATACTATGAACATGTGTGCACATGTGGCTGGAGAGTACTGCAGGGCCCCACCTGATATGTCAAGGCAGAGGAACCGTGACTTGAGCATCCCAAACACACACTCTACGATGTTCCTAGTGTGTGCACGTGCCTCATTATGGTGTTCTTCAGTGTGTGTGTGTGTGTGTGTGTGTGTGTGTGTGTGTGTGTGTGTGTGTGTGTGTGTGTGTGTGTGTGTGTGTGTGCATTTCTGATTGGTGTCATCATCCATGGTTCCAGTGCATAGCCAGCATCCCTCATGAGCTGGCCGTACAGGATGGCCCCTCTGGCAAATGCCTGGTACAGCTGCGAGGCATGTCAGATGTGGGAGTCATGATAACTTCCAGGGGTGCCAGCACACACACTGATGATAATGCCCTGGGCATTGCACATGACCTGGCAGTTGATGGAGTGATAGCCCTTGCAGTTGATGTAGAGTCTACTGTCTTCACTGAGTGATGCTTTGATGTGTACGTGGGTGCAGCATATGGCAGCCACTACCTGTGGGTAGTTTGCTACACAGTGGAAGCGATGCATATTGTTGGTCCTCTTCTCAGGGGTGCTGGGGAAATAAATGTGCTCACTGGCATGTCTTAGCATGACATCCAGGAACTGGTGGAGTACCCTAGATGTGGATGCCTGTGAGACCCCCATGATCTCCCCAGTAGGTCTTTGGAAAGGACCTGTGGCTAGTATTCTTAAGGCTACACATACCTTTTTTTTCCACTGGGATGGGTCCCCCTCTGTTGACTCCAGGTCTGAGGTGAGGGCGGCAGAGCTCAGTGATTTGCTGAAGTATGTCCATGTCCACCCTGTAGCGGTCTACTATCTCCAACTCATGTAACCCCCTGAAAGGCTACCCTGGGTCTGAACACTCTTCTCCTCCTCAGTCTGGGCCCATTGTCAGCATCATCATCATCACTGCCCTCAGTTTGTAGCACATAGAGATGTAGCAAAGCAGCAGCAGCCCCTATCATTCTGTCAGTTAAAATTCCCAAGTGTGTAGTCCAATGGTGCTGAGTATGTGGGTAAATCAGATTGAAGGGTGTTTGCATATTTTATACTGGTCTGCTGCAGATGCTGCCTGTGTGATTGGCTGACTATGATACATTCCACCTGCCAGCTACATTACTGAGGGTTTGAATGGGCCACTGTGAGTGGCAGAGGCCTTATTAGTCATTTATAGTTGATTGCCTTTTGTCTGCTATTTCCTTTTTTCCCATTTCCTCCAGTTTTAAGCCTTTGAAACTGTTACAGCTAGTGGGACACAAACACGCTTATCATTTCTGAAACCATATACGCATAGTTAAGCAGACTCAGACACAAACCCTTGCTTAGCTGTGCTTAGCTGGTTTCAGAAATGCTGAGCAGTGCTTAGTGGTGCACAAATCTGTCTAGCTGGGCTGAATGCTGCTTAGAATTAAACTTCTAAGCAATGCTCAAACTGGTTAAGCAGAGCTAAGCTCTGATAAACATTGCTCAGTTTTTATTTTAATAAATGTACTAATTGGACATTAATTCCTCATTACTGACATATTATTAAGTGTATATGTTTTTACATTATATGACACCCCCTATGTGCTTTTATTACACTACCTTATGGGGCACTTGTGTTTACATGGGTGAGTTCACATCATATACCCACTGACACTGGAAATTTGGACCAGCTACACTACCCTGGTTAACAAACATCAATTACTACATCATTAAATTAAAAAAAACATTTAAGAATGCTTTGCCATGTAAAAGCTGAACGGCCTTTCTTGGTATTTGAACCGTGAACCACTACAAGCAAAACTAGAACTCTAACCACTAAGCTAACAGATCTGTCCAAATATTTGCCTATACATTTCTATATAGCTCTTTCATGATACAAATACAGTGGGAAAAAAACAACCATTTTAAATATATATATATATATATATCACAACTTGTCATTTTATAAACTTTCTATGTTTGTAAGAGCAATATTTAAAAAACTATCCATATTTCTGGCCTTTTGGCCCACTTTTATTACTGCTTTTGTCCAGACTTGTAAGCTCCAATGTGTTTACACCAAGTATGACACACACCCTTTTCATATCTGCTGCCTCTTTTGGCTAGACTACCACATTATAGCCTATACATAGTTAGGTACCTGCAGACATGGTGGCCCATTTTGCTATTCAGTAAACTTAGCTAATTTGCATACACCTAATTACCTATACCCTAGTTAGAGCACTAAACAAGAGCCTATGTCCTTAGCAACTACTGTTACCTGCCATTGTATGAGTCTGCATGCTGGCCAGTATAATGGGGAATTTACTTTTAGCTTAAATAATCCCCTTTTAGTATTTTAATTTTATATTTTGTCAAATCCCTTGTATGGGTGCCGCTGTGTTCCACTTGCACATAGCAACATAGCATATGTGCACATAAAATTAACCTTTGATTTATTATATTTTGCATGAGTTTTAGAAGCCAATGGCCATAGTTTTGGCCATTGGCATGCCTGATGCAACTAATACATGCTTTACTTTGAGTTGTCATAGCACCGTTTTTTTTTTTTTTGCAGTGGGTGTACATGGACAGTTCCCTCATACATTTGTCATGCAGACATGGCTCCTACACTAATGCCTACCTGCTTCCTGGATCAGTAAATCACCTCATTTGCATGGTATTCACCAGCAAATGAGGTAATTTACATTCCACAATCGCCTCTGTGGTTGAACAGTGCTGGGAGGCTCATGCACCCCCCAGCAATGTTTTCTGGATCGCAAAGGCTCCGAACTCTGTGTTTGAGCCATGACACTATGCTTAAACGGAGATTAGCTCCATGTAAGCTGTATTGATTTACCCCCAAACACTTCCTTTCAATGTGCATTATTAATGAAAACTAAAATATGTAATAGAAACTATATTTTAAGAACCTTCATGTTTGTTTTGCAAATTATAACAGTTATGGAGCAACTCTCTATAAGTGAATAAATAAATAGGGACACTTCGCTGCACTATTATCTAAGGCACTAAAATACTAATATCTTCTTGTAACTCAGTATTAATTCAGATTTGACATTCCCCAGGATTCAGCAAGCCCTGCACGGTGTGCAGGACTAGTGCAGGAGCTTCAGCAGGCAATATGTCTGCCGTGCGATCCAGGAATAAGTTGCACTGACGTGCACGAACGCTCCTTCACTAGTCCTGCACATTCTCAGCTCCTGGATGCAAATTACCCCATTTGCAGGTGAAATCCATGCAAATAAGGTGAATTTGCAATCCAGGAAGCTGGAAGCCGGCCGTGCAGGACTAGTGTAATCTGTAGAAATGTACTCGGTTAGTAACCGAGTACATTTCTGCAAACTACAAAACAGAGCTATGACAGCTCCAAATAAAGGGTGAATATTATGTAGAAAGCATGCCAATGGCCAAATATATGGCCAATGGCATGGAAAACAGTTGCAAAAATAAAAAAAATACTTTTTTTTTTTTTTTTTTTAGCCGATCTCGGATGTTTAAGCATAGTGCAGTGGCGCACAAATGGGATCAGGGGAAAAATAACATAAAAAACCTAAAATAAGCATTCTAACCAAAATCAGTATTTTGCCATTATACTCAATGGCAGGCAAAAGACAACATGGCCGGTGAATAGTGATTGCTAAGGGGGAGGCTCAGTGTGGGACCTGTAACTATGCATCAGCAGGCAATCCTATGCAAATGAGGGAAATGATACTGAATCCCAGATTTCCCCTGCATGCTAGTCAGCACCCAACAGTGTAAGAGCAGGAATAGCTAGGTGTAAGCCTAGAAGTTAGCTGACATTATATGGGGTGTGTCAGGAATACTGTAAGCAGATTGTAGCCCTGTAGCTCGGGTTTGCCTTAAGCTTAGCAGAGCTAAGCAAGGGGGTGTGTCTGAGGTTGCCTAGCATTTCCTAAGTGGGTGTGCGTGCCGTGCACCGGGTTTTAAAGGAAAAAAAAGTAAACCAGGAAATAGCAGCTCTGTGCACATTTGAACACTGTGTTTGCACGGTGTGCCCCCTGGCTGAAACAGGAAGGCAATGGGAAGGGAAAACAGCAGTAGGAAGGTAATCTAGGAGAACTAGCATAGCTGGCAGGTGAAATGTATCAGAATCAGCCAATTACACAGGCAGCAGACCAGCCCAGTCCAGAACACTACTATAAACTATGGAAACACCTTTCCCTCTGGTTTTTTCCACATACTCTACATCACCAGTGTATACAAGCGGGGGAATTTTAACAAACAAAAACAACAAAATGATAGGGGCTGCAATAGCTATCATACATCAACATGTGGAAGAGGCTGAGGATGGTGAGGATGAGAATGCTGTCGACCAAACCACAGTGAGGAGACGGAGAAGAGTGTACAGACACAGGGTAACCTACCAGGGGCTACATGAGCTGGAGATAGTGGAGGGACCTCCTACAGCAAATTGTTGAGCTGTGCTGGCCATACCTCACACACAAAACAAACAGAGGGGAACCCATTCCAGTGGATACAAAGGTATGTGTAAGCCTAAGAATACTAGCTACAGGTACCTTCCAAAGGCCAACTGGAGATATAATGGGGATCTCACCAACATCAGCATCCAGGGTACTCTACCAGTTCCTGGATGCCATGTCAGCACGTGCTGGTGAGAACGTATATTTCCCCAACACCTGTGAGGCGTTGGCCAGCAATATGCATCTCTTCCTCCAAATAGCAGAATACCCTGAGGTAATGGGTGCTATAGACTGCATGCACATATGCATCAAAGCACTACCTGGTGAGCGGGGTAGGATCTACATCAACAGCAAGGGCTTCTGTCCATCAACTGCCAGGTCATGTGCGATGCCCAGGGCATTATAATGAATGTGTGTGCTGGCTGTGATGGAAGCAATCATGATTCCCACATCTGGCATCTGATGCAGCTGTACCAGAGATTTGCCAGTGGGGACATCCCTTACAGTCACCTAATGGGGGATGCTGGTTATACACTGGAGCCGTGGCTGATGACACCCATAACAAATGCACACACACCCAAACAAGAACTCCATAATGAGGCACACTTACAGACCAGAGTTGTAACAGAGCATGTGTTTGGGATGCTCAAGTCATGGTTCCAGTGCCTGGACACATCCAGTGGAGCCTTGCAGTACTCCCCAGCTACATGTACTCAAATTGTCATCATATGTGCCATGCTACACAATATGATCCTGTGGAAACAGCTGCAGCAGGGAACGTATGGGGCAGGGCCACACAGCCCCCCCCCACCATTGCCAATGCCTGCAATAGCACAGAGTGACTCAGAGTAGGAACAACCTGAGCCTGCCCCAGTAGGCAGAAGGAGGCATGCCCAGTATGCCCTGGCCTTGGCAAAGAGGTAATGCATAGCACATACACTGACACAGGAGGGACACAGGGAATGACACCACTCTCTGACTTGCACATACAGTAAAAAAGGATGCCAAACATGACACTACCTGTGCTCAACCATGTATAGGGAGTGTACTATTTGCATCTGACATAGGCAGCCCTCCAGCACCAGCCGCAATACTGGCACACCCACAAAGTAAGTCACTCGCCTTACCAATTGCTGAATGGAATAGTATGTGTTGTAACTTGTATCTATGGTATGGATGTGGGCATGCAAGGGAAATGGGTGGCTGAATGGGATGCCAGCAGATAGTAGACACTTATAGTGGCACCATGAGATCTGTAACAAATACTGGTGTCACCATAGTAGCCAGTACTACACATGGTGACAAAACCCACTGCAGGAAATGTGCTGGGCCACATGTGTGTCCATATGACTCACACATGCCAGTCAGGGAGGTTCACATACCCAACAACATTCTCAGCCAGCAGGACAGGTGTAGACAAACACAAACAAAGGCTGTGCTAAGGCCTCTGAATAATGGCTATGGGTAATCACCCCCCAGGCCTACACAGGAAGACTACAGCAGGTCAGGCAGTGGTATGTTAGTTATGAAGGGTAGGAAGTCAGAAAGTCAAAAACTGCTATGTAGGTCAATCAAACCTAAGAGCTGTAGTACACTGATATGCCCCTAGTCAGCATGATAGGTTAGAATACAGGATGAAATGGAGTACCTGACATACCAGTACAGTCATAGTAAGTGTGTACAAGTGTCAAGTGTGCCCCACCATCCTATGTAGAAATGTAGAAACAGTCAGGTGTGCCCCCCAATCCTGTGTAGAAATTTAGAAACAATCAGGTGTGCCCCCCAATCCTGTGTAGAAATGTAGAAACAGTCAGATGTGCCACCCCAGTCCTACATAGAAATGTAGTAACAGTCAGGTGTGCCCCCACATTCCTATTTAGACATGTAGTAACAGTCTCCCAATCTGATGCACACACTTTGTAACAGTCAGGTATGCCCCCCAAATCTTATGTAGAAATGTAGTAACAGTCAGGTGTGCCCCCCCCATCCGATGTTGACATATAGTAATATGTATGTGTAGTTATAATACCAGTGGTACACAGATCACCTGAGGTGGCAAGGTAGCAAGATAAATTGTAGCATGTGTACAATATGCAGGTATCCATGTGTTAGGTTGGTGTGTGTTTCATATTGTGTGAGAGTGGTCAGTATGTATGCATGTTGAGGTTTGACCTGATGGCCATTGCCCAATACTGTCAATGACAGGGCCAGGTCCTCACAACTGCAGTGCCAAAGACAATTCCCCCCAGTATAACACATGCTAGCAGTAAGCCATTTTAAATGTATGGTGGTAATATGTGTCACCTTCTGAAAGATGATGTGACTGTTGGGCTAGCTATACAAGCAGTACACAGGGAAAAGTACACCAGACATACTGTATATAATGTGTAACCGTGAAATGGACACACCCTCAGAATTGTACATACAGGTATGCATCATATTATCTGGGCTTGTAGTAGGGAATACCGATGTCATCTAGTCGAACACTTGCAGATCACAAAGGTGATAGGACTGATGTACTGGGAAATGGCTGATGTCCCCGCACAAGCCAGTATAACTGGAATGCCCCGTGCATATCTGTGAGTCAGATGCAAGTAGTCTCCATAGCATGCATGCATCCAGCTCACCCAGACACCACCCACAGGTACCTCTCTGGTCATATTCCTGCTGTTGGGAATGGGTACAATATGACCCCCAACTGTGTATGGCAATAGTGAAAAAATGCAGCATGTAGTGCAGGTGTCCCATGCAGGTGTTTCCCTAGCTGTAAGTAGCACCCTGCCAGCATCTACACCATCTCATCAATACTGATAGAAAGTATTGGCATTAACACCTAGCACACCTACCCTGTCACCCCAGGGGAATATACTGTATGGCAGTCTGGGACTGTAGGACTGACAGCGTGCAATGGCCTGCTACAGCTGGCCTGCATCACCACCAAATGGTCTACAGGCCTCTGTGAAAGGCCTGTGTCTCACCCGTACTGCCAATGTATGTTATGTCTTGGATACTCAAATAACAACATAACACACTCCACATAAGCCATATGCAAGGCCATGTGGACAAACCACAGTAACATGTCCACCATATCCCACTGCATGAACTGTGGACCAACACCAAAACACAGCTGTGATGAGGTGATAACTATAGGGAAAGTATCAGAGAATGGATGCATAATGTATGAAAGAGGATAGAATAATAGGGGGGCATGGGCAGCATGGAATGTGCAAGGTCTGGCATGGAGCCATGTGCACATGCTATCCCTGGCTGCAAATACAAAAATGGGTGGCTACAATCCTGCCCATACACCACAATTGGGGTAATGTCCTGACTTATGACCCCTGCCTCTGGGTAACCTGTGTGAATCAGTACAGGTATGAGGTATTGCCACAGCAAGATAAGGCCATACTGTCATGTAGATGGATGTACAAGTATGGGATCCTATGCTAGCACTGTACCAAAGTGCTGAACTGGATACACAGACCCTGAAGCTCCCCCTCCAGAATGGCATAACTTTCCATGAATATGTAGGTATTTGATCGCAATACTGGACATGGCTGCATTCACCCTGTGTTCCCCAGGACATCACTGTGAGCAAAACTGTCCACCTGACAGTACTTGAGGGCATAAAACATCACAGTGTATAACAGTACACATGTCTGAATATCTCTGCTAACACCAGTACCATGTAGCAGAAGCAGTACAGACACAATCACCTACAGTATACACTATCCCTTGCACAGTGTGACTCCATATTGCCAACTGATCTACAGATAACCTGCAGAAACAGTTTGCTACCTGTAGGTGTAGAACACAAAGGTCTGCACTGTAGTACAAACTACCTGGAATGGATCCACACATTCAATACAGAAGGGCATACTGTACATGCTCACACAGTTAGAGAAATTAACCCAATGTCAGACAACAACATACTGAAAGGTCATACTGGGCATACCCACACTTAAACAAATGCAGTCATTGTCTGCCAACAACAGTGGACCATGCTTTGCACATACATTGGATAGGAATACACACATATATCCAAGGACAACACACTATAATATGCCAAAAGTACATATAGATAGATGTGTGGAAGAGAGTGACAGTGACAAAGAGCCTTCCATCATGAGGCCTGTCCCACCCAGCACACAGCCAAATGGCTAGAACCACATGATGTGTAAATGTCACTCACTGTAGATATTAGCCACTAGTATCCCTCAGCATTGCAGAGTCTGTGGTGCAAGTACTACCACTGCAACAGGACTGTACAAGGCAGTAGTCATCTAGCAGTTGTATACACGTACCTGCAGAATATAAACCTGCATGCGCCTGAGTCTGGTGTGTCTACCTCTAGATGAATGGGTTATGGCCCATGCACACACACTGCCCTCCCCATAGCCCTATTATGACAAGCCTGCTGATGTAATTCACTTTAAAATAACCTTTGGGAAAGGGTTACCCCAGCAATCTCTGTGGCGTGTCCTGTAACTGGATAATTCTGTAGTATGATAAACTAGTTAGGTAGTAGTTCAAATCCCAGACATCCCAACTGCGTGTTTGTGTCTGTGTAGGAAGCAATTCCTTTTTAGGTTAGTCACACTCACTACAATTCAAATGCCCTACTTTGGCAATGTTGCTGATGTCATTCACTTTGAAATGCATCTTTGGGAAAGAAATAGCCTGATAATCTGCATGGCTTGTCATATAACTGCGTAATGTTGTACTGTGATAAACTAGTTAGGTAGGAGTTCTAATCCCAGACATGGCAACTGTGTGCCTCGGTAGGGAGCAATGTTTTTTAGGCTAGTCACACTCATTACAATTCAAATGCCTTACTTTGGCAAGGCTGCTGATGTCATTCACTTTGAAATACACCTTTGGGAAAAAAGTATCCCTGTAATCTCCATGGTGCATCCTATAACTGCATAATGCTGTAGTATGATAATCTAGTTAGGTAGGAGTTCTAATCCCAGACATGGCAAATGTGTGTCTTTGTAGGGAGCAATGCTTTTTAGGCTAGTCACACTCATAACAATTCAAATGCCTTACCTTGGCAAGGCTGCTGATGTCATTCACTTTGATACTGATAACGCTCAAACCAAACCAATAACAAAAATGAACCAGTATTAGAGCTCCAAGAAGCAACCAGAATAACACAGGACCACACGAGTTTACCTAGGTTTCGTCTTTAATCCAACTTCATCAGAACACTTAATGAATAAAATAAAATTCCTTATATACACCTTAAAAATGACATCATCACCAATTCATAAAAAGGTTGACACCCCTCAATACAAATTGAAGTTATTTGGTATTTAAAAAGACAGCATACAGCAGAAGGAAATCAAAATACTAAACACACCATGTTACAAACGCCTTTATGTACATGTACAAATACCAGTGGAATGTGGATATGATTGCATTATAAATCCATTATTACCACTGGCAGGAATAAATATAATGAAAATAAAAATGAAAGTAAAATTAACAATGAAAACAATTTTTGGGGAACATGAAAATGAAAATAAAAATAAGAATAAAAATAAGAATAAAAATAAGAATAAGAATGAATCACGTGTTATATTACCCCAATATATTTTTTAACTTTAAAATGGGCATAATGGAAATGCAATCATTAATCCCAGGGGCTTCCTGTGCATTAGTTAACAACTGCCATCTCATCTCCGCTATATCTAAGTGTATATCCAGATTCCTACCTAATTTATCCAATGTTATCTGTTGTAAGACACTAAACATAAATCCATGCCCACTATTACTATCAATGTGTCTATACAATGCATTAGTCGTCTTCCCTAGTCTTATATCTGACTGATGTTCGATGTCACGTTCCTTAATGCCCTGCAAGTTTTTCCTATATAGAAAGCAGGGCATTGTGTACATGTAGCCGCATAAACCACATTTGTTGAATAACAATCAAAGTGGGTTTCTATTTTAACATTAATTCCAGCCAATGTAAATCTGGCCCCTGTGACTTTGATTACATGGCATACACTACATCTTCCACATCTATAATTACCCTTATTTCTACCACTAGGTGTTTGTGTGTTAACACCTTTCTCCAATAGTTGTTTGAAGGAAACTCCTTTCCTGTACACACACTTAGGTGCTCCCCCTAACTTACGACTAACTGCTTGATCTATTCTAAGCATTTTCCAATTGTTGACCACAATGTCAACAATGTAGGGAGCATCAAAAGAAAAAGTAGTTATAAAATACAATGCTTGTTCACCCTCAGTATGTTTATCATCCGCCACATTGCCGAGACTAATCTCACGCATAGTTACTGTGGAAGACCTACTATTATGTTGTACTAATCCCTGCTTGTTATTTAAAAGGGCCCAATAAATACCACTGGTCCTTTTTAATTTAACCTCATTGGCTACACTGTCACATAATACTAATGGATATCCTCTCCTTATGAACATAGATTTAATAAATTCAAGTTCCTTGATAAAATCATCCTCCAAAGTTGTCATTCTTGCAGCCCTGACCATCTGTCCTTTTATTATTGCCTTTTTCTGAAGGTCAGGGTGGTTACTTGTGTAACTCAAATATGAGTTGGAGAACGTGCTTTTTCTATGTATAGTTGATACCAAGGTTAAATCCACTGGATTCAAAACCAAGTGTACATCCAAATAATCAATCTCTGTCCTACTCATATTATGAGTAAACTTTAGGAAACCTACCGATCCATTAATAAAATCAATGAATTCCGAAAAATTATCACTCCCACCTTCCCACAAGATAAACAGATCATCTAGGAAGCGCGTGTAAAAAGTTATATTAGTCATAAATTTACTAGTGAAAAGAAATTCCTGTTCCCAAAACGCCATTACATAATTGGCATTATCACGGGGGCACGCTGCCCCCATAGCTACTCCAGTTTTTTGCTTGTAATAGACCCCATCAAAATAAATAAAATTATTGGATAGGACTGTTTCCATAAGTACCACCATCAGATTTATTCTATCCTGGTCAAATAATCCAGTCTTTAACAGTTGCGTCTCCAACCATTCTAGTCCTGTGTCTGTAGGAATCACAGAAAACAAATTTACTACATCTATAGTTACCATGATGGTATCCTTCTTAAATTTCACATTATTCAATCTTTCCAAAAAGGACCAGGAATCCTTAGTGATATAACTAAATACTTTTAAACCTTTTTGCAGTTCGGAATCCAAGAATTTACTTATGAAATAAGTCTTACAACGTTTGCCGTCAACTATTGGTCTAAATGACAGATTATTCAGTCCCTTGTGAATCTTTGGAACGCCAAATATCCTACTTGCGACCGGATAATCATTAACTAGGTATCTAAACTCCTTCTCATTAATATGCCCCTGCCATAAAAGATCCTTGATAATCAAAGAAACATTTCTAAAAGCCAGATTTAACTCATTCAAACTAACTACTTCATATGTATCCGTGGCCAGTATCCAATTGATGCAGTTAATATAATCCGTCCTATCCATCAATACCAATCCATTACCTTTATCAGGTTTCATTGTTCTTAATGAAGGATCATTGATTAATTTATCCAATAATTTATGCTCATTAGCAGTCAAATTATCATTTAAATTGAATATTTTTCTAGATTGGGGTTTTTTTGCCCACCTATAGTGTTCCCTGATATCCCATTCACATAATTTTTCATACGCATTAGTTACCTTATTAGCCGGGGGCATATATCTACTTGGCTTTTTCAATGACAAGCCACCCTGATTATATTCTCCCCTCTCAAACAGGAGTCTTAAATTCATCTTTCTTACCAAAATTTTTAAGTCAACCAGTGTATTAATTAGACTCCCGCGAGCTAATGGGACAAATGTTAGGCCCTTTGCCAATAAATCAGCATGCTGTTCACTGATAGTTGTAGTGGAATAGTTATAAATTTTAAAATCCTTATAAGTATTGACTATAATAACAGGGTTACTAGGTCCATTATGCATAATTGATGCAGGATTGTCTTGTAACACTTGAACTAAATCTTCAATAGCACAGTCTATAATGTTTTCACTTGTGCTATGTGAAGATGTAACTTTGACCTGCTCTTTTATAGATTCATCAGTATCTGCACATATACCAACTTCACCAAAAAAAGTTGGAAATGTGTGCAAGCTCATATTACTAAGGGAAACGCTCTCTCCTTCCATAATAGGTAAATCATTGTCCCTTATACTATCTGAATCAAAACTGTTAGCAATCTGTTCATATTCACATTGCTCAAACGATCGAGCACTAAGACTCGAAAGGGGTACAACAGACCTATTTGGAGTCGGTATACCAACATAATTTGTTACTGTTGGTACCTGCACGGTACCCATGTTGGTATTACCATTGGTTGACCCCCCACCAAACTGCGCATGTCCCCCACCATCGTTATCCATATCCTCAAAAATTAAATCAAAATTAACACCAAACAAATCAGAGAAGGCGTCATCATGTGTGCTTACAGAATCATTATATATACATCGTGTACAAATTTCACATTTACAAGCTACAACATCGTTTTCAATGCCCAATGGATGATTTTCATCATGAGCTGAATGTCCAAAAACATCATAAGCTTTTTGATGAACCAAATGTTCACCCATATCATTAGTAGCCATTAGGTAAATGTCCAAAATTTCACTTGCCCTTGGATGAAAATGAAATATGGAAGATTCACTATCCCCTCCATATTCAAGGGCAACTGGTGTGAAATGTGAACTTAGCGTTGTAGATTGGGCAATATGAGTGCTACCATTAGTGTCAACAGCATTACAAAATTGTTTGTTATTTTCAGAACATTTCCACTAGCAGTGCGACATAGGCTCGACTTACTGCTTACACTGAACGATGTTATTAAGGCTGGAATATCCAACGGTTGCTCGCAGCTGTCGTTACATACATCATTGAATAAATTGGTGCAAGAATTAGTCGACTTTGCATTAAAAGCCAAACTGTACATGCTCACACAGTTAGAGAAATTAACCCAATGTCAGACAACAACATACTGAAAGGTCATACTGGGCATACCCACACTTAAACAAATGCAGTCATTGTCTGCCAACAACAGTGGACCATGCTTTGCACATACATTGGATAGGAATACACACATATATCCAAGGACAACACAATATAATATGCCAAAAGTACATATAGATAGATGTGTGGAAGAGAGTGACAGTGACAAAGAACCTTCCATCATGAGGCCTGTCCCACCCAGCACACAGCCAAATGGCTAGAACTACATGATGTGTAAATGTCACTCACTGTAGATATTAGCCACTAGTATCCCTCAGCATTGCAGAGTCTGTGGTGCAAGTACTACCACTGCAACAAGACTGTACAAGGCAGTAGTCATCTAGCAGTTGTATACACGTACCTGCAGAATATAAACCTGCATGTGCCTGAGTCTGGTGTGTCTACCTCTAGATGAATGGGTTATGGCCCATGCACACACACTGCCCTCCCCATAGCCCTATTATGACAAGCCTGCTGATGTAATTCACTTTAAAATAACCTTTGGGAAAGGGTTACACCAGCAATCTCTGTGGCGTGTCCTGTAACTGCATAATTCTGTAGTGTGATAAACTAGTTAGGTAGTAGTTCAAATCCCAGACATCCCAACTGCATGTATGTGTCTGTGTAGGAAGCAATTCCTTTTTAGGTTAGTCACACTCATTACAATTCAAATGCCCTACTTTGGCAATGTTGCTGATGTCATTCACTTTGAAATGCATCTTTGGGAAAGAAATAGCCTGATAATCTGCATGGCTTGTCCTATAACTGTGTAATGTTGTACTGTGATAAACTAGTTAGGTAGGAGTTCTAATCCCAGACATGACAACTCGGTAGGGAGCAATGCTTTTTAGGCTAGTCACACTCGTTACAATTCAAATGCCTTACTTTGGCAAGGCTGCTGATGTCATTCACTTTGAAATACACCTTTGGGAAAAAAGTATCCCTGTAATCTCCATGGTGCATCTTATAACTGCATAATGCTGTAGTATGATAATCTAGTTAGGTAGGAGTTCTAATCCCATACATGGCAAATGTGTGTCTGTGTAGGGAGCAATGCTTTTTAGGCTAGTCACACTCATAACAATTCAAATGCCTTACCTTGGCAAGGCTGCTGATGTCATTCACTTTGAAATACACCTCTGGGAAAGGAGTAACCCCGTAGTCACCGCTGTGCGTCCTATAACAGCGTGATGCTGTAGTGTGATATAGTAGGTTTGTAGGGGTTCTATTCTCAAACTTGGCAAGTGTGGATGTTTGTGTGTGTGTTTCTTTGTCTGTGTAGGATGTAATGCTTTTGAGGCCAGTCAAAGTCACTACAACCTCTGTTACCTTACTTTGGCAAGCCTGCCGATGTCATTCCCAGTGAAATACACCTTTGGGAAAAATGTAACCCAGTAATCTCCGTGATGTGTCCTATAACAGCATAATGCTGTAGTGTGATATAATAGTTTGGTAGGGGTTTTATTCCCACACATGGCAAGTGTAGATGTTTCTGTGTGCTTCTTTGTCTATGTAGTGCACAATGCTTTTGGGGCCATTCACAGTCACTACAACCTCAATTGACCTTCTTTGGCAAGCCTGCTGATGTTATTCCCAGTGAAATACACCTTTGGGAAAAGAGCAGCCCAATAATCTCTGTGATGTGTCCTGTAACAATGTAATGCTGTAGCATGATGTAGTACTTTGGTAGGGGTTCTATTCCCACACATGGAAAGTGTGGATGTTTGTGTGTGTGTTTTTTTGTCTGTGTAGAGTGCAATGGTTTTGGGGCCAGTCACAGTCACTACAACCTCAACTGACCTTCTTTAGCAAGCCTGCTGATGTCATTCACCGTGAAATACACCTATGGGGAAAGAGTACTCCTGTAATCTCCATGGTGTGTCCTCTAACTGTATAACGCTGTAGTATAATAAACTAGTTAGGGAGGAGTTCTAATCCCAGACATGGCAAGTGTGTGTGTCTGTGTTTGTCATTTGTATCCTGTGTGGAGGGGAGTGGGTAACAGCTAGACTCATTGCAGAGCGGGTTTTGCGAATTTCTTATATGGTGGCCCTATTATATGTCACAATGTCCACCTTACAAGGATAACAGATGTGAAGTAGGCAAGAGGCTGCGGTGCCAATCCATACCCCTACATGTGACATCAAGGCCTGGCGAACAAAGTTAGCAACCCTTGTATTACCCAGAAAACACTCTCAACCCATGTCTCATACACAAACACAATTGCCTTGGCAACAACCGCTATGTTGGTAGTATCCTGCATATTGCTCACAGATAGTAACCATGGTGTGATTGCAGTAGACTACAGTGGGCATGGCACCCTGTCCATTAGTACAATAGGCACATACATACAGACAGTGTGCCTTCCCTATGTTCCCCACTAGACGGCTGCAACACCTGTGGTGCTATCAAATGTGACCCGCAAAGAACATGCCTTGCCTTAAGCATATGCCCTGTATGGACAGATGCCACTGACACCAGGGAATACTTGTATCATGCTATCAATGTAGGTGTAGGGTCAATGTGCTGTCCATTACCAGTTCCCACCACATGAGGCCAGGACTGGCACATATGATGATAATCTGTGTACACAACATGGGTCAGACAACCCAGGTACAGTTCCACATGTCACTATACATGCATGTGGGACGTGTGCACATCCCAGACAGTGCCCATGTCATGGACTAAAATACACATACAAATGCAATGGCCACACACAATAGTTATCCAGGTTACTGGATGGTGAATACAATACCCACCTCTGTGGGCCAATCCAGACACTACACCCCTGAGCCACACTACAGACCATTGTCATGTGGCCTGATACCAAGGTATACCCTTCACCTAGCATTGTACAGCCTTCTGGCATAGTCATCCATGACACACCCATGCAGCAATGCATGCATGCATGTCAGTACTAGCACCCTGTGTCTGTGTGTGTGGTGTATGATGCTTTTGACCACATTCACACTCACTACAACTCCCATTGGCACACGGAAGCATGCTGTCTGATGTCAGACACCTTCACATACCCTTTGCCCATATAACCTCCGGATAACCCCTGTGGTGCATGCGATACTGCCACATTACTGTATTGTGGCAAACTAACTAGTTAGGAAGTATATTCCTGACCCTGCCAAGTGTGTCATTGTGTGTGAGTTCCTGAGAGAGTGTGGCTGTGTTGACTCTGGCACCTGTTCATGTGGACAGGTACATGTACTACACCTACTGTATCGCTACCATATCATTGTTGCAGATGTCACTCACCATCACATATATGTTTGGTCAGCTCATTACCATGCAAGCTATGTGGTGCATGCAATAACTGTATAGACCTATGATAGCAATACATAGTCAGTCAGGGGGTTGAAACCCTGTACTGGTAGATGTGTGACACAAACATGCTTAGGTTTTACTCTCCCACCCCCACACCCTCCTTGACTTACTTTGTCTATGTCTGGCTCTCTCACTCCCTCTCTGGTGGATGTGGAGAACTACACCTGCTTTGCTTAGGCAGCAGCTTGTGTTTTGTAAGTGATGCTCATGATCAGCTGATGGCCTCTGCATGAATTGCAGCCCTCCTCTAGTTTATTGCATGTGGAACAGCTGTGGTAACATTCCCATAGCCAATTCCATGGAAATACACTACAATATCTAGGAACATCATGTTGGTGTTGGGCCATTTCTTTCACTATGAGCAGGACCTAGATCTGGTGTTTGGCAAACAGCATCACAGATGGAGCTGGGACTTACCCCTAACAAAATGCATTGTGGAAACAGGCCAACACACAAGAGGGGGGTGTGCCTGATATGTCTACAGAATGTAAGTGTTGGTATTCTGTATTTGGAGCAATGTCGGTTTAACAGGGTGTGAGTGGATATGGCTGGTCTACATGTTTTAATACCTGTCATGGCAGTGCTATGTTTTTGAGGAAACCCCCATCTGTAGGGTCATCTGCAGACTGGGCAGTGTGCGGTGCCTTTTGTTTCTTGTGTTACTCACAGAACACCTATCTTAGAACTGCAGAAGCATAGTGTGAGGACTACAGTCAGTACATGGTGATGGCCATGAGAGTTACTGACTTCATATCCCTCATAGGACATATGTCACAACAAACCCTGTTACAACAGTAAATGTATGAGGTATCATAGAAACATGTTGATATTGGCCCTGTGTTTGTGCCTCCAGCCATAACTCTGTCTACCTTTGTACGTATGTCATGCAGTAAGAGGTGCATATGTTCTGTACACCATTATTTATTGACATCATATCTGATAACAAACCAGTGAGATATCAGACTGCTACACATGTTATGTATAGTAGGGATTATATTTGAGGACATAACCTGGGCATTCTGTGGTTGTGTGCACAGTACTGAGGTCTACGTACTTATGGTGATTGTCGACAGTGTGTGCATTGTGAATATGTACCTTGGCCTGTGTACAGACTGTGGTAGATGTCATTGTTCTTGGTCCTGTTCTTTCTGATGTTACAAGCAGCTCCAGTGTATGGAACCCTATCAGCTTACATGTTTGTAGGGCCAAACACACATATGTTCTATACCACAGACAGGCATTGAGCCACATTGTACATATGAACATATACTCATGGATATCTACATATATATTGACAGCAATAGGTATATCAGAATTGATATGTATGCACATATAGTTATAGATATCTACATATATATCTGCATAAATTGGCATATCTGTACACATAGGATGTGCATATATCTATATATATATATATATATATATATATATATATATATATATATATATATGTGGGTCCCCTACAGATGACCGACAGCTCACAACACTGACACCAACATTGCCAACACCAAAAGCCCGACACATGAAATGTTGACAACAGCGCTACTGCAGAAAAAGGAAAATAACTGTCTCTGCCCCCCCACACCCCCGTAACTTTAATATACCAACTCCGAGATCAGGAATGTAAATATTTCCATTCTGCAATATGGAGACTTACCGTTTCCCCATTGTCAGTATTTCGTGTGTCAAGCTTTTGGTGTCGGGGATGTGGGTGTTGGTGTTGTGAGCTGTCGGTCTTCTGTAGGGGACCTATATATATATATATATATATATATATATATATGTGTATATATACAAAGAGATCTACACGTGGCCATATATATGATGCACTATACAGATGTGTATACAGACACATGTATAAATATACATGTGTATGTACATGTAGACATATATCAACATATGTATATGTATATATCCATATTCCTGTCATGTGTAAACATCACGGTTATGTATACCTTCCCAGATGTATCTCACCATATATATCTGATATGTGTACATTATGATTAAACAACATATGTGATGCAACAGTCATATTAATAACAAGTACTACACAATTGTGGAAGTAAAGGCAATTGTTCAATACTAACCAATATGTGTATTGACAGATATATTGGAAAAACAACTGCTGTCTTTGCAATGGTCATGGTGTAGTGGTTAAGTGTTGTGACCACAGTGTACAGGGTCCTGGGTTCAAAACCTGCAAGGGCTGTTCATTTTGTTGCTGGGCAGAACAAGGGCTGTCTGATACAGAGTGGTTAAGTCAGTTTTGAGCAGCTTTAAGCATGTTTGCGTGGGTTTGCGCAAAGCTACGTGGTGCTAAGCTACAGGTAAATGTACGGGCGCTTACACAGTGTAGGCTTCGCTTACCAGTGCGCAAATAAGCTTAACTGTTATATTGGAGCAATGTTGATACCTGCTAAGCATGGCTTAGCCCTGGTAACCAGTTCACACCACCTAGTCTGATAACATAGCAGGGTAATGACATCTGTTATAAGTGTATGTAATGAAATGTACAATACGTGTGCCTATGTGCTGTCATTGCAGTAGCAAGGGGTCAGAATGTCATGTCTGGGACACACAAGTATATGAGGCCTGTACAGCACTGTTATCCATGTGAATGTGTTACATACAGGGGTAGTAGCCCAGGGTACATCCTGTCACACTTGCATGTAGTGTATCATGGCAGTACTACTGTTGACAGTGCTTTCCCAGGCAAGAGTAGAGTGCTAAATTTAGTACTGACAACAGGTACACCTGCAGGTATAGCTGGACTCTGAGGCCTCCCTTCTGTATCCCTGGTGTGTAAGCTGTGTCACAGCATATATCCCCTACTGGATAATAATCCAACATGTGGAATGTAACTGTAGACTACCATCTGTACAGCACATGTTAGTGAGGGCTTCCAACATGAAGTTATTGCATTCATATTGTTGTCAAACTTCTAGCTGTCAACACATTCATCCTACTGCATAGCTACTTGCCAAGCTGATGACTGTCAGTGCCTGTACAGATGTGCAGAAGGCAGGTATCCAGCTGGGATATGTACAGGCTACCTATGCTTGATTGACACTGACATGTCTGCCCAGCTGTGTAAGAACTGGCACATATAGGAGACAACACCCTGTACACAACACATGCCATGGGTACCTCCACTACATTACTGCAGTCAACAAAACATGCTTTGGTATAGGTCTCCATCACAGACACTAACCATGTGTTGTAATACATGTTGCATACGTGTCAACTTGATCACCTTAGTAGTCATTTACAGAAGGAACCCAGAGGATTGGCTGATGCATGTCACTCTCACAGTGAGGGTCACCACAGTGTTGTCTGTTGATAGATTGCCTGCTGCCAAATGGCAGGTGGCAGGATACCACTGTACACACATCCCCTACACAACCCATCTCTCCATGGGCAATAGCTAGGTACACAGCTATGACCACTTGCAGTAATGCACCCAAGTACTGACACGTGTACGTGTGCATTACTGAGTATAGCAGTGTCTGTGTGCTAGCACACCTGTACTTGGGAATTCCATGAGGGCCTTCACAACCACTGCAACACCCATTGCCATAGTCAGTTGTGGCTGCTGCTGTATGGGACATTACATGTACCCTGTTATGCTCCTTTCCCTACTGACTACATGTGCCTTGCAGTATCAGCACAACAGTGTTGTACAAATGGGTCAATTGGCATGGGATACTCATTGAGTTCTGGCAAGTGTGTGTATGTGTACATGTCCGTATATCTGTAGGGTACAGCATTATGAGGCCACATAATTCTATTACAATACCCATTGCCACACAGTAGTACAGACAGTGTTGTTGCTGCCCATAGGTGAGGCATGACAATGCAACACCATTCTATGCCTGTGACATGTGCATTAGATGCATTTCCTTGTAGTACCACTGCTGGGATATACAATGGGTTGTATCACAGTCATGGGCAATGTGTGATGGTGGGTATGTCAGATTGTCTTCATGGGTTACAGGGAGTACAATATCCACTGGAGGATGTGGGTGCTGTGTACACTGTCATTACACCAGGGTATACCCGGTATATGTCCCATGTATCACTTTATGGTTACCACTGTCACCATCAACCATAAAGGAAACTGATACCATAATACAGCCCAGTTATGCATGTGCTGTGTGCAGCCTACCTGTAACACATTGGACACATGGCCAAGTTAGTTAGCAGCGATAGGCCTAGGTCTCTCAGCCGTGTGTCTGCCTGTTATGTCTCTGTTAATGTATATATGAAAGTATGTCATACTATGTATTGTCCATATACACCCATTAATATCCCCCATTAGCATACTGTACATGTCTGGGGATGTTCTGCATGTAACATGTAACCTGGAACACACCTCACCCTAAATGCTGTGTAATGTGTGCAATGAAAGCCAGACACTTCAGTAGCACTACATACCTAGGTAGGGGTCTAGTCCCACTGTCACAAAGTAAGAGTGTGCGTGTATGTGGATGGGTCTACATCAGGTTGCAGATTATATATGTCCCAGTGGGTCACCTGTCCATGTGGTACAGGCAATAGCTGTTATACAAACCTGTGACATGTGTTCAACTGTACCCCAGATATGTCACAGCCATGGTGTCACCACAGTGCCACACCCCTTGGGAAAAAAGACTGCAGACCATCCTCCTGCTAACACATGTACAGCTACAACACAAACGGATAACATTATGGAGACCACAATCAACCAGTGTTACTAACAGCTATAGTGCATCATTGCTGGATGGCTACACTACCCGACATGTATGCATTAAACTTTATTCATGACAATATGTTACACTGCATTACTTGGGTACACTGTAGTACAGTCACCGTGTACATCAGAACCATATTAGCCTGTCCCTGCATCGATGTTATGGATGACAGGGATGTGGCACAGGTATCATCATATGCACAGGGTGTGTTGTTAGTTTGCCAGATGCCTAGGGTGGGCCATACCTTTGACACTATGTGTGTGGGTGAGGGGTGTAATGAGGTGAACTGTGCATAGTGATGTGGTGTGTGCAGGTATGGGGTTGCCCTACGTGTGTTTGTATAGTGTGTGGGTATGCATGCACACAGTTCTGCCATGTGGTTGCCCTATACAGGTGTTTATGGACAGCTGCAGACCATACCTGGCAGGGTTTGGTGTTCACTGCCTCCAGCCACGGACATGTGGATTGCGCCTGCCAGGAGTTTCCTGGGCACATTCAGGTACAGACCTTGATGTGCTACTCTCCCTAATGAAGACAGATGTCCACTGGAACCAGGTCCCTCCATGGACTGGCCAGGACCATGTGCTCGTGGCCTGCTGTGGTGTGGTGTGGACAGTGCCTCCCCCCACAGTGCCAGAGCTGGTACTGCTGCTAGAGGAGCCCCTTGTTGTCCTAGCACATCCATATTGACTGCCAGCTGTTGGTGTTGCTGGCCTACATCCACGTGGCCATCATCATCTTCAGTGTTTGTATAGACACCAACATCAGATTGCACGCAGGAGGGACCCTGACCCAACTCACCACCTGTGGGGGAAAACAAGAAATGCACTTTAAGACCTGTACAGCATTGCATAACAGTACACACATATACAGACACACACACACACACACACACACACACACACACACACACACACACCACACATATACTACCTGTCCATGACTTTACAGACAGTCCCACTTTTATTCCCATGCATTCTCCATCCTGCATCACATTTGGTAACATACACTCATTATTACCAATCATTAACGTATTATTCCTCTAAATGTCTAGACAAGTGATCACAACACAAGACCTGTTACTCCATTACCTCCCTGACCTGAATGGATTGGTTTTACATGGCCTCACTGCTGTCATTCAGTGTTAACCCTGTGTATGTCTGGACATCATGATCATGATATGTGAGGGGCTACTATGTTCATTTCATAATATCACACACCGGAGTGTCATGTGTAAGTATTGCTCAGTACATGCCAGATATCCTGCTCAATCAACCTATCATGTGACAACTGTAATATATGGATACATTCCCTGGTGTTGTCTAGTAATTTCCCAATGCATCTGTAGTGCTGCATACATGGGTTGTCAGTCACCTCTCTGCTGACTGCGATATTAAGGGTATACCTGGTATCTACCTTCCCTCCCAATGCATGTTTCATGCTACAGACTTTATTATACTATCAGCTGTCCTGTGATTACATACATGAAAAGTATTCCTGGTGTGTCATGTGTCAGTCCATGTCCATGTACTGCACGATGTCAAAGGGAAGTACTGCTGTATGAACAATCCCACAATCACACATGTGCATACATGGACACCCACACAAACACACACAGAAGCACACACGCATCCTACATGCATCAACCTCCCTCCACTTCACCAGAGTGACCCTACGGACAAAATAACCACCCAACAACACACTCACACACACACACACACACACACACACACACACACACACACACACACACACACACACATACAGGTGAGGTTGCACAATGGTAGTACAAATAGTCCTCCTATTACCCATCTGTCAACATGCATAACATATGGTACAAAATAGCATGCAGTGCAGCTATAGTTAATCCATGCTAGCAACAGTATACATGTGTGTGATGCATGTGCTGTGTTAGTAGGCAATGCCCCTTCCCCTGGATGCCACTGCACCCATGTACACAGTATTGCTGTGCACCTGTTCTGCACCCTGCCATGTACTGTGCACCAAACCCACAGGTGTATAACCAATTGCTGAATGTGTAGTACTGTGTCAGTTATGTCAGCTCTAATGCACACAGCCCCTATGTTTTTCAGCAGCACATACCTGGGATGATATGTGGACAGATGTCATTTGTGAATGCCTGATGTCTGGTTTACAGATCTCAACATCAGCGGACCAGGTATGACCAATCCAATACTATTACACTGACAACTGTCAGAGCATACTGTGGCTATGAGGATTGTACACACCATTATTGATATGATGCACCATTCCTTGATCTGCCATGGGACCACATTACTGCATATATTAACAGTACATCAGCCTGATATGTGACATATGTCCTGTACATTCACATGCAGTGTCTACGGAATGAGTTAGGTGTGCGATGCTGACCACAACGCATACACTCCGTGTGTGCATATGTGTGCACACTCTTATCATGACAGTTTGCTGCACAATTGCACTTTATAAGCACTTACACGAGTACATGGATCGTGCAATCCTTAACAGAACCAAGATGCTATCCTCCAAAAAAGGAAGCCAATCTGGTGGTCCCCTGCTATAAACAAACTCTACAACAGAAGAAAGAAACTGTTGCAAAAAAGAGTAAAATCCCATGAATGAAGGAACTCCGTGGTCAGCCTCAGTTAGAAGCTGAGATCCCTCATAAAATCCACCAAAGCTAGTTACAAAAACAAAATCACCTCTGATTCTAAAGACAACCACAAAGCATTATATAGCTATGTCAAGAATCTCAATGGCAGCCCTCAGATCTTCTCTGAGGTACAGCACAATGGCACTAAATATACAGAATAATTAAATTTTAAATAAATCAAATAAAAAAACAAAAAAAAAAATTTTATAAAAAAAAAAAAAAAAAAATTAAAAAAAAAAAAAAAAAAAAATTAAAATTTGAAAATGTTAAATGCAATAAAATAAATTTTTAAAAAATTTTAAACACAAAAAACATACAAATTATTTTTATACAAAAATTTTTTTAAATACAAAATATTTTTATATATATATTATATATATATATAATTATAAATATGTTTGAAAAGTTAATATGAGTTATTATATTTTTTAAAAAGGTAATAAAATAACAAATAATAATATAAAACTAAAAGGTCAATAATCATAAAACAACCTTATTATTACTAATAATATAACAATATATAGTGTAAATATATATATATAATATATATATACATATAGTAAACACATATATATATATTATAATAAAAATAAAATGTATAAAAATATTAAAAATTTTAAAAATATATATTAAAATAATATATATAAATAAAATATTGAGAAAATATAAGAAAATTAAAAGAAATACAAAATATAAGAATTTATAAACACTATAAGGCTCTATACTTTATATATATAAAATACATTTTATAGCCTATATTTTATATTATGTAGAAATATTTATATAATAATTTCTTTAATTCCAGGCCAAAAATTAGATTTCAGCCTAAATCTAATTTTCTCTTAACTAATATCTCTTTCTTTTATAAAATTTCTATCTTTTATAAAACTTGCTTTTTCAAATTTTAAAAACATTAAAACTAAATTGAAAACCCCTCGGCCTTTGGAATGTTTTTTTATGTTTATATTATTTTTTTTATTTTTAATCTTTTTCTATGCCTCTCTTCTTTGTTTATATCTTTGAGTGTGGCTTTGGTGGTGGGGCAGTGCTAAATAAACTAGCATTTTGGTGTGACAAGCATTTTGGTGTAAAGAATATCTTACTTTTTTAACCCATTCTACTAACTGCCTCATTATCTGTACTCTATTAATTCTAACATTCTCACATTACTACATTCTGGTGTTACCCTTTTTACCTTCCTTTTTCAACTTTTTTTTTCATTTTCCTTTTTTTTTCAAAATTCATCCCTTAAAATTCATCCCTGCAACAGTTGTTCCCTACTATGTCAAAATTTATGTCAAAAAATTTTAAAATGGAAAATGTTTTCTTTTATCTCATAATTCTAATAAAATGTTCTTGAAAATCATATATATTTATATGCTTTTGGGGGGGGAAGTTCTTCATGTTTTTGATGTATCTTACTAAACTTTTTTCTGCCCCAACAGTGGTTTGTTTTTCAACCCCCCCCCATATACCTCTTCCTTCTTCTCACCAACACAACAAGTTCAATTGGATAGCCTCTTTCCAGAAATGCTTCCATCAAAAACCTAAACTCAAATAGTAGGTCATCTTTATATACAGAACCAACTGATATTGCCAACATCCTGGCATATAGGGTCAATGCTAACTTTACCCCTCTCTCATCCCCTAAAGGGTCCATCTCTATACTGGAAGCATGCAAAGTTCCTGTAATCATGGCTGTACAGGTAAAAGACACACTCTCCAAAGCCAATAACAAAGCATCCATGGGACCTGACAACATCCCAGGCTGCATTCCACATGAACTTAAGAACGAACTGGCACTCCACCTAAGTACAATGTTCAATCATAGCCTCACCTCAGGCTTTGTGCCCACTGAATGGTGCACAGCCATGATTATCCCACTCCACAAAGGGGGATCCACCACAGACTCTGGGAACCACCGCCCTATTAGCCTGACAAGCCTGGTCTGCAAGGCTATGGAATGTATCATCATGGAACTTACAAACAATGACATTGGTAATCACCAAACTCTGGACCCTACCAAGTTCGGGTTTGTAAAAGGCAGATCATGTCTCCTAAACCTGATAGGCTTCTTTTAAGTGGTAACCAATGTCGTAGATGAGGTTAAGGTGGTTCACACAGCCTATCTAGATCTCTCCAAGGTGTTTGACACTATCCCCCACTCTGGAATTATAGATAAACTTACTAAACTAGGTATAAATCCCTATGTCGCAAGATGGGTTGCCAACTGACTTACTGACAGAACCGACACTTTGAAAGTAGAAGGCTCTAAATCCAACTTCAGAACAGCGACAAGTGGAGTACCACAGGGTTCAGTCCTAGGTCCTCTCCTATTTGGTATCTACTTCTCTGAAGTACAGGCTAACACAGAAGGTCTTTGGCTAACAAAGTCTGCAGATGACTGCAAACTAGGAGCCATAATCAAAACTCCTAACAATGTGGACATCCTACAAAAGGGCCTCACTGAGACAGATGCCTGGTGTCAAAGTCATGGCCTCAGGCTCAATGCCAAAAAGTGCATTGTCATCCATTTTGGTAAAAACTCTGTACCCATGAACTACCACATAGGCGGTAGTCTGCTTAACACCGAAAGTGTGATAAGAGACCTTGGGACACAGGTGGACAGTAGTCTCACCTTTGATAATCACATTGCCACAGTAGTCAGGAAATCCTTCTATGTGGCACACCTCATCACAAAAGGTTTCTTATCCAGGAAAAAAGAGGTCATTGTTCCCCTCTACTCATCACTACCTATCATCATAGAGTACAATGCCCCTTTTGGTATGTACCTCACAAGACATCTACAACTGGAAGCACCACAGAAATACTTCACAAAGAGGATTACTGGCCTCAAACAGATGCCCTATGCAGATCGTCTAAAAAAACTCCAGCTTTACTCTGTTGCATATCGCCTACTCAGAGGCGATCTCTGCCTAACATGCAAAGCTATGTCAAACACAGAGCTGTTGGACATGCTCCATTTAAAGAAATCCCAATCCCTCTGAGCTACATGCTCTAGGGACTTAAACCTTGTCACCACAATAAACAGAACATGCTGGAGGGATAGATTCCTGTCCCAGAGACTTTCCATACTCTGGAACAAACTACCTATCTATATCAAACAAAGCTCCTCATTAGCACTCTTCAAGAAAAATCTTGATGATTGGATGGGAGATAGGAAATTCACCCCGGTGATCACTTCTGTGGCTCTGCTTGACAGGGGCACAGGAAAATAATTTTCTTGAGTGGCAAAAGCCAGGGTACCATTTGGCTAGGCTTATATAGGCCCTAGGGCAATAGCCTAGTACCTACCTATGAACCTATTGTTATGTGTACTACAGCAGTCACTACTCCTGGCAGGGGTATTCAAGCATGGGCCATCTGCATTTGCCAGTGTATGTTCAGTCTGCCTTACACATGTCTCCCAAATCTGCACGATTGCAAGGTCTACACATGTGCACATCCCTTGGTGTTCACACACTGCCATCACTATTGCTGTGGGGGTAGTTTTACTTTTGCCACAGTTCCTGAACCTGACTGTGTGCAGATACAGCCAATCTTAATATCCTTAGGATCCCTGCTGCAGTGCACTGGTGTGTCATGCTGACACCCCGTCCCCACCTTCAGCCATTTTGCAGATGCTTGACAAGTAAGGCCTACACGTGTGTCAGTTTACAGTGTCCCATACATGGAACACCAAATATTACAGCTTAGTCCCAGCTGATAATGTGGACAACAGTAATATGTTATCCCATAGTGTAACTCTGTAACAGTTGCCATTGCACTACTGGTATATACACTGTTGTTGCACTGCATATGGGTCATGTTTCACACATGTCCCTACTGTAGGCCATGTCTTCCACCATTATGTTACTACCTGTGGACACATTCCACAATGACAGGATGTTAGTTATCTTCCACATTTCTGACATATCCTTCCAATACCCTATCATGGTCACCACTATGATGCCGTGCATTTAACAGCAACAATACGTGCACGTGTACAGCATGCATTCTGGGTAGGTGTGTTAGATGTGTGGATGGAATATACCATAGCCATTACATGCCTGGTGTATTGGCAAGCATCAACATAAAACATACTCACCAGCTACAGGCTGCTGCCTTGGTGATATACCGTAGGGATCTACATAAGAGGGTTAGAGATGCAAAGTCAGTGGCCACACTTGTGGCATTGCTACAGGGTGGGTGTAGCATTACAGTACATCAACAGTACATGTCCACAATACTACCACGTATGCACATCTGTTTATCACTACTATGCAGCAACAAACTATATCTATGACATGTCAGATATGCATAATCTACCTGTACAGATGCGGATGCATATGCATCAGTGGTCTACTGATGTGCCCTGTGGCCTTACCTGCATGCTCCTCAGCCAGTGTGTGGGTAGCACCCATCTCCACAATGGTGTTCAGCAGTTGTTGGTTGTGCGGATAGGCAGGTGGCATGAGGCTGGTGAGGAGCTCCTCAACACGTGTCAGGGGGGATAGATGGCATGGGCCCCCCTGTTGCGAGGTGATCCCCCTGGACTGCAGCAACACACCGATGGGCATTGCAAATCAGGTCAGAACAATGATGCCAGACCTGCTCATAACTGTGGTTGTGCAGTCCGACATCATTGACCCTGTGGACTAGGTCATTCCACAGGGCGGTCCGCTCCTGCTGCTCATGGGCAGCCTGGCCAAACAGGACAGGGTAGTGCTGGATTAGGTGATTTAGCACTATTTCATTCTCAGCAGCTGAGTAAGCAGGGAGCTGTCCATGTGACATCTTTCCTGAAAGACATAAAGATGGAAAGAGGTCTGAGCAGCTCATACAGCAAGGTTACCACAGTTCTTAATACACATCTCTGTCACCCCCCCACCATATCAGCGACAACAAACTGTACACACAACTCAGTAGGTATGGCTACAGCTTACCTGCCAGTGGGACAGATATTGTATTGTACCACACTTTGTGCTATGTGTTTGCAGCCATGTTCCCTGTGTGGACACTATCATTGCTGGCCTGTTACAGACTATTCACCTGCATGCCATTGTCATGGCCACTATGGTTCCATACATGCCTGTGGTATGCTTGCTATGTGATTGCTGCACATCTGACATTCTTTGTTATTGGGGATATCTATGCATGCTGTTGGACATGTTCTGGGATTGTGTAGACTATTACTACCCACATATGTTCTATAACAGTGACACAATAGCATGTTTAGGGAATATTTGCCAGCAGAACCACCTCTCCAAACTCATCTGCCCATGTTACAAGGCCACATCACATGTGGGACCCACCCTGGGGTCTCGTCATGTACTGGTTCAGCTCTACCTTCAGGTGGAACCACCTCAGTGGATGCCCCCCGGGGGCACACACAGACATGATCTTGTCCCACAAGATCAGGTCCAGGGCTGTTCCATAGCGGGCTCCACAGACACATGTGGGATGTGCTACATCAACTTGAGGCACCCAGTACAAATTGACATGGTTCACATGCTCCTTCTGCTCAGCCTCCAGGCCACGCACCTTTGGGATGTGGACTGCTGTTGTGAGTAGCAGTGGGTGGGAGGCTTGTTCTCATTGTGTCTATATTGAGGCCCATGGGGCTTCCAAATCACAGACCACACACACCATACAGGGTGTTTACCCACCATATGTCACATACCACCCCTGTAGGCTGTTCTCTATATTTACCAACCCGGACCACCTCCATAGCTATACTTGCCATACTTCCCCATATTCCCATTCCCTACTTCACAGACAAGGGCAATGTGGTCCCAACAAGGGGTTCACATTTGACATACCCATCCATGTTGCACACACTGACAGCTGTATATATCTGTGTGTATTGCTATGTGTGCTGTTCCCTCACACATAGCATGCAGCACTGTGGTGGTAATATAGAGGACATGTATTTACATACATATGTGTGTGTGTGTGTGTGTGTGTGTGTGTGTGTGTGTTTGTATATATGTAGACATGTGCATATAGGTATATATCTATATATTTGTAGATATATATGATGTATATATATGTTTATATATATATATGTCTACATATGGGTGTCTGTATATCTGGGGACATAGATGTGTGTGCATATATATATATATATATATATATATATATATATATATATATATATATAGACATATACATACCTATATATGGGGTACATTCAGACATCAGGTCCACAATCTCAAAACCCCTTCCTGCACAGCTGCACTGTTCTGCCTTGCTAAAAAACAGACAGGTGACACATATAGACACAGCCTAACATTAGAGGGTATATGTAGGGCCAGATTGCAGGTAATCCTATTACACACCTATGGCATTCCAGCATGCTACAATATAGGTTAACCAGAGTTTCCTGCAAGTGGTGGGCTGTGGAACTCACATGTCCATCATTATGGCATTACTTCCACCACCAGCTATTGGCCACAGTAATATACATGCTTCCCATTACACAACACACACTATGATGTCTTATATCTTATCAGTCAGCTCTGCACAGTTGACAGGTATGGCCCACTACCCACAGGGACAGACTCAATTGTCCTTAGCAGTTGTTCAGCTGAACATCATTACAACAGCAACACCTGATGGCACATATAAATCATTACACATCATCTATTCCATTATTATGGACCAAGTACTACAGACACTTACATGCATATATGCATATATACTTCACATACCTGTTGTGGGAATGATGTGTCTTCTGGATAATGTGCTGGATGGATTTTTTTTTTTTTTGTGTGTCTCTCTCTCTCTCTCCAGCAAATGGATAGCATGCTGTGTAGTACTTCCAATTACCACTTTCATGGCAATCCACTACTATAAATCCCTACATCATGTGGGTGTGGACCCTTTACCTTTCCTGTATGGTGGACATCCTTCCTGTGTGTGGGCAGTAGTGTTACAGATAGCAGGTAGCAATACCTCTTACAAGAGAACTTGCACACTCTGGCCAGCTACATATTTGTATGAGATTCCAGAACTACAGACAGAGTGTGAATAGTGTTGCTCTATGCATTGTATAGCACCAGTGTTACAGGGTTTGTGTGTACATACTAGTTTAACATGGGAAACAGTCTGTCTGCATAGCTCTCAAATGTGGGCCTATCCACTTGATGGCCAGAGGTGTGCCTGTTATGTTTTGTCTGCCCACAACACAGGTCTTGTGTCAGATATATCACTGGCAGTGTGTGCGTTGAGTGCTATCAGTACATGGCTACATCTATTTGTGTTTCTAACCTCATTTCCCTGACTAAGGGTATGTTGCAGACTATCCTATAACACCAGCAACTTGCTTAGTGTATGACAACACTAATTCACATATGAGCCTGTGTTCCAGCCTCTTTCCTCCACCTACATACCAAGCTTTGTCCATATGACATGCTGTCAGAGGTTGTTATGTAGTGGCCTGTGAGTATGTCATGCTGTCATTCCTGCCATCATTCTACTGCTGTTGTGGTCCCTACACATATTGTGAGGTGAGTCCATATATGTGTGGGCTTCATCTACACAATACATAAGTGTCCTTATGCACTCCAGAGGCCAGTGTATGTAACAGTGGTATATTGCCTTGTATGTCAGTCTATGAGGGGATGCACCATAACTAACCTAGGCTGTTACAACATGTGGGGGTATCGGGGTAAACTGCCTTAAGGTATCTGGATGTACATTACCATACAATTCACCTTGGGTAAATGCAGGCCTACTGCTTCCTGCCATACAGACTGTTCTGTTTGTCAGCGTGATTGTGATGGTGTCAGTTAGGCCTTGTTATGTAACAGATATATCCCATTGTGTCATCTGAGGTCTTTCCCCCCTAGGAATCGTGTACAGAGTGTAGATAGAGGCTGCTGGACTATACATCTGCATTACGTACTGTTGATTGATTGTTATCTTGTGGCCCAGTCTCTCTTTCCTGTTGTACTACTTGAAGGCCTTGGCCTGTACAGCAACATATGTAAATATTTCCAGAATACTGTATTAATTTATCTGTTTGACAGTTGCATTAGTCTGTTTATATGCATGTCAGAGTCTCAACAGCTGTATGACATGGCAAATACAACTGTAATAGTACACAAATAACGCTTTCCCATGTATGCAAACGTGTGTGGTGTTATATCCTTTGACCTCTCTGTGGGTATATGTTGCAGGCAACAATTGTCATTTGTATGGGTGGCTCATACAGTGTCCAGTTGGTAAGGTGCCAAGTGTAGGCATAGTGTCTATTCCATATTGTGTGCACCCTCTACATATGTATCTTGCTATACATATCTCTGTGTGTATGTGTAGTTATATATATACAGATATATATATATATATATATATATATATATATATATATATATATATATATATAAAACTGTCTTTCAGCTTTTCCCGGTTAGGGGTCGCCACAGCGGAACTCCGGTCCGCTAATGATTGGCAGTAGATTTTTACGTGCTGGCTTGCAGGGCCTAATGCACAACCTTCAACAAAGGAACACCCATTCACGCATGTCGACACACAGAAGAAGCTCTAACTGAGAATCTAACGTACAACGTCTAACTGTGAGGCGACAAAGCTACCGCAGCACCACCACCGCAGTTCATATATGTATATATATAGCTGCATATATGTGTCTGTTAGGAATGTTGATTGCTTCCACATTGTACATCCCCTACGGTAGCCAGACTGTACTGCATGATATATTACTGATACCAGCCTGACATCATACAGGTGGGATGGAGTACTATTAACATCTTGTGCCTATGTTGTGTCAGGTCCTGGTTATGGGATTTGCAACAGTTGGTATTGTATTGCAGGGTAGACGTGTTTGGCTGGGGGGGGGTATCTATACATACAAGACGTATGTTGCTTGGGCCCCTCACCCCCATTAATGGTGCATGTGGATATATATGTTTTTGTTATGTTCTCTTTTATATCTATAGATATATGTCTTATATACATATATAGATATATATTTATGCTTATATATATATATATATATATATATATATATATATATATATATATATATATATATATATATATATATATATATATATATATATATATATAAACATATATATCTATAGATGTATGCATATCTATATATATATATATATATATATATATATATATATATATATATATATATATATATATATATATATATATATATATATATATATGTGTGTGTGTATATATATATATATATATATATATATATATATATATATATACACTAGCTGTACCTGGCCACGCTATTGTGGCACAGTCTGGTTAAATGGAAAAGAAAGAAAAGAGAGAGCGCACGTTTCTAATATGTTTAATTTCACAATGCTTGTGGGTATACAATAGTTTTTGTTGTTCCATTGTCTGTGTAGATATAGAGATTGTCTGGTTTGCTGACTCTTGAACACACAACATATAATTGTCCATGTGAGAAGCAATCCGTGTGTAGATCTAAACCGCACAATTCTAAAGACTGGCCCTGAGCTTTGTTGATGGTGATTGCAAACGCCAATCAAATTGGGAATTGCAATCTCTTAAATTGAAATGGCATATCCGTTGGAATCATAGGAATGCGAGGAATGAGGACATCTTCACCTTTGAAAGGTCCTGTCAAGATTGTTGCTTCTATGATGTTGCTCATTAATTTTTTTACTGCAAGGTGCGTGCTGTTACAAAGCTTTGGCTGGTTGAAATTTCGCAACATGATAATTGGCACGCCGATTTTCAATTGCAGTACGTGCAGTGGCATCCCTGGCAGATCGAGTGAATTCAAAAATTCTGTTGGATAATTAACCACTTCATCTGCTTCCACAACAGTGTCAACAGACTTGTATGTGACTGCCTCGCTTTGAATGTTAGACTGAATAATATTGTTAAGTTCGTAGACATCTTTGTTCTTGGCCGCAAGAATAGCTCGTTCAGTCAGCATCGTGATTCTTATAACTGGTTTGAATATTGGGAAATGCTTTTTCAACCAATTCTTCTTTTGACGTCACTAAATTGCAGAAGTTATGAGGCAATGAAATTTGTTCTGAGGTCAGATCAACCGGCACCTTTCCGTTCCCAATTTCCAGCAATTGATGTGAGAATATCTCAGCTAATCGATCATTTTGCAGCTGGAAATGCATATTTGTAGTTAATTTTAATGTCTTTACGTGTCGCCACAAAGTAGAGTATTTCAGGTAAGCATTTCTTTTGTCCGCTGGTGTCGATCGAGGAGAACGAAGCAGATCTGAAGCTGCAGAACGCGATCGCCGTGCTTGCAACCGTGCATCCTCAGGTCTGGCTGCACGTCGCTCTGCTGCTTCCTTGGCACGTATTTGAGCCATTCTTTGTCTGTTTCACTCATTCACTGATGCCCATTCTTCCTCAGTTTGATTTGCAATTACTCGTCACACTGCTTCCGCTCCGCAGGTATGATGACCTAAGTTTGATCTTCTGCGAGGCATTATTTGGATGAACTAAAGCAGATTGATTGCACTGAAAAAGAAGTAAGAAAGTTATAACAAAAACATATAAAATTGCATATTTGTATAAAAATATATAGAATCCATAGTAGGTATATAAAAACACGTGCGTATTCGAATGCAACGTGTGACATCTATATAATAGTAGGTATATAAAAACATGCGCATATTCAAATGCAACATTGTGTGAACATTTCAAAGCAATCAGTGAAGAACTTTTGGAGATTTAAGATTTTGAACAAACGAACATTTACATTTTTATTTATATAGATATAATATATATATATTGCTATATATATATATATATATATATATATATATATATATATATATATACACACACACACACACACACACACACATATATATATATATATATATATATATATATATATATATATATATATATATAGATACACACACATATATGTATATATCTATTTAGATATAAATATATACACACTCATACATCTACAAGTTTAAATACATTTCCTGTACTGTTGAATGACTGTGCTGGATGATATGTTTGTGAAAATATCAGGGTTATGTGTATCTCACATGGCTTAGTGGTAAATCACTTTTGCTATGCTGTGCAGAGTCCTGGGTTAGAGCTTTGCAGTGGCTGTTTATTTTGTTGCTGGACAGAACAAGGGCTGTTGGATACAGAGTGATTAAGGCACTTTTAAGCAGTTGTAAGTGGGTTTGCGTGGGTTGAAACACTGCTAACTTCCTGTTACAGTTACTTGTACTGAGTTAGCTTCTAAATCGCATAACCTGTGTAGGCATTGCTTACCGCCACACAAACAAGCTTAAACCCGCTTCCTGCTACTTAAAAGAGCTTACTCCCACTTAGCCTCACACTAATTTCTTTAAAAGAAAAGAAAAAATGGTTAATAGGAAAGTGGTGAACAAGGGGCACAAAGAGGAAAAACAGTAGGGAAAATTGCTAGGGATGTACAGGAAGGGTGTAGGGAAGGTCCATAGCTGCCCATTTCTTCTGCAGCAACAGCTGTGCATATACACTGAATTTGGAGGTAGATTTGGACACTCCAACCCCTGAGAGAGGGGTGAGGACAACAATAATATGTTTTGATGCCAATTAGACCAGATTACATGTGTCCAGTGGACACGTGTGAAATGGACAGCTATGTATGGGGCGAGATTCTTTTTGGGGAACAGACTGCCCTTTTTTTTCAGGTGAGAGTGGGATGTTGGGGAGGGATAGTAGGTATATTTGGGGGGGTAGGTTGGGTAGATTAACAGACAAGACAAACAAGATACATACAGGGGTGGTATATGACACCTTGATGGGGAGGGATGTTGGGAAATCGGAAGCCCATGTGCCCCCTAGTGGAAACAGTGGGACTCATGTCCCCAACCATGGGCAGTCACCACTGCACCTTCAAAGCCCCAAAGGTGGCTAAGGTGGGGGCTGAGTCACAGAGCCAGGCAAACCCTCTAGTCGCAACATGCAGCCCTTGAGCTGATGTGGCAGATCTCCAAACTCCCGGTTGAGCTCGCTATGCACCATGATCCAGACCTGGCGACGGGTGACAGGTTCCTGTCTGCACCCACTCCCATGGGGGTGGCGAGCCCCATCCCCTGAGATGGTACCATGAGAAGGTGGTGCAGGACCAATGGACGAGGAGGTCCTGGGTTGGGCCCTATACATGCTGGTGCCCAGTGCCATGGCCAGCTGAGGTGGGACAGATGCATCCGCTCGGACACACATTTCTATATGTGCTATGATGTTTATGTTTTATCAACATATGTGGGTTAGTAATAGTCAACACATTCCAAGATTAGGTATAACAGCATGCATAGATATTCCCATTAACCCAGACACATGATATGGAACAGTTGCATAGCAAACAGGACACATGCATATATGGGACCACAGTGGTAATTACAACAGCATGCAGGTACATTGATGGCACCATGCCACCAATGTTGGAGTATTTCAACATAGCACATGCATAGAAACAGATTTAAATAATTAACAGACAATAGGACATATGTCCCAACATTACAGTTAAGTCATCACGTACCAACTGAGTTGGGTATTTAGTTTATTGTTGCAGATATGGTGGGGAGGAGAGAAAGATGTCAATTAACAACTAGTATATTCCTGTAGTTCGCATATCCTAGTCAGTGCTGTTACCTGTACCTTACAAGTATTAGTACAATACCCTATTGCCTTAGTTTGTACAGTGATATGGCTGTCAACAACTATTTACATGAACTGGTTTTACCTGCAGTATACACCGCTTACCTGGTATACCTGTGGAGGAATTGTTTGTTAACACTAACTGTTTCTACACATACTCTCAGATTCCAGGTTGATGTTATGCACATACCTTTCCATCTCTTTTTGCACAGACTCTGGCCATGTCTTGACCACATGCTGGTGAACCGGGACATATGTAAACTATTGCCTCTTCAGCCTTTAGTGACTTACAACACTCTTATACAGGATTTTGTAGATGGTTATATTATGTAGCACAGTGTGGGTGACAGTGATGAGTGATACCTTATTATTCAGAGCAACTACAACAATAACAATGCCATACAATACCAAAGTAAACAGTACCAGTACAGGGTATCAATCTTTTATTTCTAGGCACAGTGTTTGTATCTCCCTGAATGTTGCCACACAAAGTACCAGAATCCACATTTGCATTATGCACATACATCTCACTCTGTTACTGTACACACAATAATCACAGTTTAACAATATGGGGGTGTAGATGGGGCATATTCAGGTTATTACTCTCATAACAGTTTGGGGAGTTGCTAGAGTGACAGGTTTGTTCTTATAGATGTGTGACAATCAGTTGTATTTCTTGTTTGCTGCCTATACATCTGGGATCATCCCACTGATTTCCCGGGGGGACAGAGTGACAGGCAGCAGATATGGGCCAATTTACTGGACATTCTTAACATATCTGTACAGTTGTGCGGTATGATTCTGTATGCAGACTACTACCACTCCCAGGAATCCAACCATGGCTGTGTGTGATTAAAATACAACAGTTCACATTTCAGTTGCATGTGCTATTTGGATTTTGTTGTCTGCCTTTTCCCTGCTTTCTGTCTAACTCTCTCTCTCACTTGTACTAAATGACCTCTGGGAATTGCACCAGTCATATACAGCCATCCTACACATTTTATTTATGTTGCAAAGTGTGGGTAACAGTGCTTAATACAACAGTACTATTACATGATTGCAAATCTACATTACCATATGATACCAGAGTAAACACATGCAGTCCAGCAGTTAGACCTTCATTGTCAGGCTATTATGCTTTTATTTACATACAACCTACATAAGACTCTTCCTGCCATATTCTCTGGTGTATGCAGTACTTGTTTTAAACAATACAGATTTTATACAGGCAATTAACTTACTAATACTTTTAGATTTATTTCCTGTGACAGTACATGAAGAGTATTACTAATCCGCCTTGCGTCCCAACCTCTCCAAGTGACATCCATGGGCTTCCTGGTTCGCAGCCCACTCACTTGCCACAGTGAAGGACATAAGAGGAATATTTAGACATACCTATCCATGATATGCATGAGCTGGCAATTATTAAACAGGTAGTGGAGTGATACTTACACACAGCTGGGACCTCCCCTGTACTCCTAGCCTCTTGGATCCACTGATCCAAGAGATCCCCCTTTTGCCACATCAGGTCGGCATAGTGATGCCTGACCTGCTCACCAGTTCGGGGTATGCCAGTAGCACTGGTGAGGTCATGGGCAAGATGGTCCCAGGCTTTTGTTTTATATTGGGAACCCTGGTACTGGCCCTGCAGCAGTCTCTGCTCATGGTCTTTTACAAGGAGTCCTGCCATGACTCTGGACTCCTGGATGCCCCAGCACTGTGCCCAAAAGTGCACACCATCTCCCATTCCAGACATAGTGCCCGCAAGGGGAAGCTACAATCAGTTATGAGATGTATTCCCGCCTGTTGGGTTTAAACAGGGTAATTTTCCACACTTTGCCGTGATTGGACAGTTTTGAAAAGGCTAGGCTATGGGCAAACCTGCTTACCTAAGGTTGGTATTGTTTAAAGGGGTATACCAATGAGCAAATTGAGTTAGCTGGCCTACACATTGCTTACACATACTAAGATGGCCTGTGCAATTCTTAGCATTGCTTAATATTTAATTTGCATTGTATTTACTTTTTGGCATTGATTTATTATTCATTACATGTTATATATGTGTCTGGTATCCATGATTCATGTGGACGTACACTGTATGGGGTCCTTGTGTTTATTGGGGGAACTTCAACACTTTATTACAATGATACCTCACATCTGGACTTACTGCAGCACTCCATTTCACATATTTATGTTATGGAGTAGGTTATAGAACATAAGACTGTATATAGATTCCTTTCACATGTTCAGTTTGATTTTCCTGTAGTGAGGATTTGTTTGGTGATACCTCAGTCTTATGTACTGCTGTGGCACTTAGTGGTTAACTACTGTGACTATAGTGTACAGGGTCCTGGGTTCAAGTCCTGCAAAGGCTGTTTATTTTGTTTCTTGCCAGAACAGCAGCTGTTGCATACAGAGTGATTAAGGCACTTTTAAGCACTTGTAAGTGGGTTTGCATGAGGGTAAGCAATGCTAACCTCTGGTTAAATATGCTTACAGAGAGTTAGCTTTAATATTGCTTAATATGTGTACGCATTGCTTACCCCCACACAAACGGGCTTAAACCAACTTACTAGTGCTTACATATGCTTACTCCCACTTACTACTGCTTAATAGTGCATACACTTGCTTACTAGTGCTTACTCCCGCTTACCACTGCACTGATTTAGACAGTAATGTCTAATGGTTCTTGACAAGGTTGGGGGGGTTGGAAGCTGTATGGAGTTATCATTCATTACACATTTTACCTTCCATTTGTATCCCAGATTCCTGTGTACATATACTGTATGGGGCACATGTGATTATCTGTGGACTTTGCAACATTCTGACACCTCACACCTGCATTTAATGCAGTACTCTAGTTCACAAATATATGTTATTTAGTAGGCTATGCAAGTAAAAATATTGGTCATACAGTGATTTGATATGGAAAATGTAATGTGCTGTAGTAGGACTCGAACCGGGAATGACTGCTCGTAAGGCAAATGCTCTGCCCACCACACTATTGCTATACTGCTTAATTTGCATAGATCTTGCTTTTTATCCTCTTTTGCCATTTAAGCTGCATTAACCATAGCTAAGTGATGGGCAAATCCATGAACCTACAGTTAAATTTCATCTGTTTCATAAAAATAAGTATCTTTATATTTGTTGTTTTAACTATTGCTCTTGTACACGTGGGGAATGTTGCTGGGGTTATGAGTACACCTATGAACGGTCTTGCTCATTCTTTTAGGACTTGTCTGCTGTTCTTCATTGCAGGGGCATGTATATTCTGAGAGCTCTGCTCTCAGACACGCCCCCTGCACGATTAAGAGCTCAGGTAGTGCACCTTCATTAATATGCATGGCGAGCTGCCGTCCTGCTCCTGAACGGCTGCTTCCATGCAAGACTAAGATAGTCCTGCACAGGAGGATAGCGAATCTGGGGGACTGTTTACCTATATGTCACCTTGATGTCACAAGCGAAATCATTTCTTCACATTTGATACCCATGTTGTTGTGTCTTAAGGCTTTTCCTGGTTAGGGGTCGCCACAGCGGAACTCCGGTCCCCTAACGATTGGCAGTTGATTTTTACATGTTGAATTGCCAGCCCTAATGCACAACCTTCAACGAAGGTACGCCCATTCATGCATGTCTCCACAGAAGATGCTCTAGCTGAGAATCGAACAGGACAACGTCTTGCTGTGAGGTGACAATGGTACCGCAGCACCACCACCACGGATCAAGAAAAACTATAAATAGAGCTGCTAATGTTAATTACAATATTGTGATTGTGAAGCTGAATTTGTAGTAAATGTATTCTTGATAAAAGGTTAAATATTGTTCTGTGTTACTGATATCTTGTTAAGAAGATTTCTTCAGTGTTACCAGATATAAACAAAGGGATTCAATAATTATTCCCACATAAAGAAAGTGCATTAATTATTTGGCAATTCACATATAAGTAAAATAATGTAAAAGTTATGTTTACCATTAGAACAACAATGCAGCATAATAACATAAATATTGTTTAAAATCTTTACTGAACCATTAGCATTTATGCATTTCAATTAAATAAAAGTATGCTTCTGCTTAACTGGGGGTCTGCCCAGATCAATGACAGTAGCCATAAATAAAGTAATACATTAAGCAGGAAAATTACTCTACCTTGAGTCGTGCTGGCTTAATGATATTCATATTAATATTCAGTAGTAGTCTCTTGTGGTAGGATTATATGCAAAGGACTGTTTCATGCTTTGATAGGCTCTCTGCCAGGTACTACCTGTGGGGTGCAGTTTTGCAATAATCTAACAGATGATTTACATGCCAAATAAATGAGGAGAGACAAAATGGGATTGCATGCAGAACTAAAACTGATTCATCTGAAATGCTGATGGCTAAATTTCCAGGGAATGCATTTTATGTCATCACAGAAGAGTAATATATTTGTAATTAAAGATGTCACATCTATAATGCTAGTCATTATTTTTTTCCTGAAAACAATTTTATCTGTCTTTTAGGTTCATAGGTTCACAGGTAGGTACTAGGCTATTGGCCCTGGGGCCTAGATAAGCCTAGCCAAAAAGGTTCCCTGGCTTTCGCCACCCAAGAAAATGATTTTCCTGTGCCCCTTGAATTTACTATTTCTTTAATGGGTATGTAAGCTTTTACTAGCAAAGCTCACCCAGACTCTGCCACAACTTGCTGAGAGGGAAAGGCAAGTTTGTTTTTTGCTTTCTTATATTTTGTGTTGCTTTACTGCCTTCTTCTATTTTGTATGTTATGATTCATATTCTTTGCACTCTGATTTACTTGTGTTGTGTTTTTAATTGCATATTTAAACTAGGAAATAGAACACAGCTGTGTCTCTTAAGAGTTACAGAGGACTTAGAACAGGTCAAACATGCAATAATGCCCTCCAGGGTGTGTGTTAATGTGTACCAGGGGTGTTATGAAGCCCTCTGGCAGGGTGTTAATTACACATTAGCACACTCTAGAGGGCATTATTGTGCTTAGAAAATAGGGTCTTTGTAAAATTGTCGTGTTTCATGTACTTATTTTTTTAAGTACTATATTATTTTTTTATACATTTTTCATGTAAAATAGTTTCTCCGCCTAATGTTTCAAACTTGCTGTAGCATATATTAATGGTGCTGGAGGAAGCATTTTACATCAAAAATATATCAAAACATATGATGAGGTAAGAGATTGGGAGGCATACCTCTCAACCTCTTAGAACAAGAAATCTGGACAAAGCCATAAATAATAGGCGAGCAAAGTCCCAAAAATAGAGACATTTTTAAATATTGCTTTTACAAACATAGAACGTTGATAGAATAATAGGTTTTGCATTAGCATGCATTTTCTGAAGTGAATAAAGTCTGAAATTCAAATGCCTGTCATTATTTTCTGACTTTAGTTCTCAATGCTTTGCCACCGATTTACCAGAAAAGCAAAATTTGATGAGGACCATATAAAAATATGAGGCAAAAATCTGTACAATTGAGAGGCGTGTTGAGAGATATGCAGACCTCTTAAGTGCTGCTGCTGCCAGGAATCACTCTCTCTCTCTTCACTCTCTCTCTCTTTCTCTCTCTCTCTCTCTGTCTCTCGCAACAACACACACACACACACACACACACACACACACACACACACACACACACACACACACACACACACACACATTTATAAATTTTCTTTTTTTGTATATTTTACACTTACTAAATAGCAGAAGTGCTGCTTAGTGAGAGTAAAATAATGGTGTCCATTAGGTTTTTTCCTCTCTGAGCTCCATGGCAATCAGGGTGCTGACATAAAGTCTGCTCATTTTCTAACTAATGTTAATTACCTGCTGACTGAAGGTGGAGCTAGGAACTAAACCTTTATTTTTAAGGGGTAAAATAAAACATTCCAAGGCTTTATGAGAAAAGGTCACCCAGACTCTGCCACAAATTGCTGAGAGGGAAAGGTTAGTTTGTTTTTATTTTCTTGTATTTTGTGTTGCTTTATTGTTTTCTTCTATTTTTATACTTTCATTTTCTTTGCATTGTGTTTTGTTTGTATTCTGTTTTTAATTGCATATATAAACTAGGAAAGAAACCACAACTATGTCTCCTGTGAGTCACACAGAGATTAAGTTTTTCCCTATCCTCTGACTCTGGTGCTGTTGTTTTTGTAAACTCAACTGCCTTTTTAGTTGCCTTCCCCTTATCTTTATTTGATCAGATACCGCCTTCCCTCTCCTCTTTCACTAGGTATTGTAAGTTAGCACAAAATTATCATTTTGTATAATCACTCCCCTTCAACTATTTAAATGTATTTGGCATCCCACTGTATTCCATAGAACCATAACACAAAGGGCCCACCCCTTCCAATGCATCCTACTTTTTTAAAATGAATGGCTCTCCACTTAGATAGCTAAAGGTTAAGTTATCCCCTCTTTCATATCTAACTACTAAGTGCACATTGGAGTTGTTAAGATATTAACCAATTTTTTCCATATTACCTTTAAAATCTGCAACATCTACTCCACGACCACCAATTACTGGAGAGCCCACATTCTGCTTCCCAGTAGTCATCCTAGGATTAGTACTTCTGTTTTGCTTCTGGTGAGAGAAGGAGCATAGGAACATTATTTCTTGGGGACTGCTGATCACCAGAAAGCCTAATAACTGCTTCATAGGTACCAGTTTGGAATTGGTGCTTATATTTTGCCTTTTTTAGGCAACGCCAAACTGAAAGTACTTCTGACATAGCAAATCAAAACCAAGAAAATCTAAAGGTGTTACTGCTCAGTGCTAGGAGTCTAAACAAAAAACTCTACTCCCTCAAAGCTTTCTTCACCTTAGAGAATGCAGACATCTGTACATCAGTGAAACATTTTTTAAAGCCATGGAGAGCATATCAACAGTGCAAGGTTATCATGCCTTCCACACATTTAGACGAGCTACTACACAGTCAGGGACAATAGGTGGAGGTGTCTCTGTTTACATGAAAAATAAATATACCTCAAGACTGGAAAAAAGGCAATGCAGTTGAGCATCTCAATGTTCAAATCACAACAGGCAAAGTCTAATACCACTTCCTTGAAAGCTGTAAGTCCCCCTATATGATCCAGAAAACTCATACCATACATTTAAACTTATTGGAAACACTCATTGTCCAACCCAATACCATATTCATGGGTGACTTTAATTACCCCATTATTAACTGGGAATCATATATGAAACCAAACATACGAGCATGGAGATTCCTGGATTTTGTAAACATAAACTCCCTGAACCAGATTGTCAATACACCAACAAGGGGTGCAACCATAATAGATCTGGTTTTCACTAATATGTTAGAGTGATGCACACCCCCTACTGTAATGTCTTCTTTGGTAAGGTCAGATCACAACATAGTCTCCTATGAAAGCTAGAACCCCAGCTAACCGGAATATTCAGGAACTACTATAAGGCTAACTTTGCTTCCTACTATTAAGTGATAACCTGGAAAAATGTTAGTTCCTCCCCCATAAACCCCGAGAACACTGCTGCCTATGCAGAACTGTTCACAGAAATCTCATACAAGCATGTTAATAGCTGTATAGAATCAGCTGTACTCACCAGGAAGAAGTACAGACCTAACTAAAAAAAAAACAAGCCACCCTGGTGGAATTACAACATCAATAGGCTGTATAACAGAAGGAAGAAAATCATGGCAAAATTAGGAGATGCAGCACCAAGGAGGATAAAAACACTCTCATTAGAATAAATAAACAACTCAGTGGACAAATAAATTCTATCAAAGCCAAATTTGAGGTAAATTTAACCTTCTCGGCCAAGGAAAACTGCATGACATTCTTTAGCTATGTCTGCATCCGCAAAGGCAATACACAATTGTGTGAAGAGCTTATTGTAAATGGAGCCACCTACACTAAGCCGGAAAATACAGTAAACCTGGCTGATAAATTCAGCTCCAACTTTACCCCTCTCTCCCCCCTCAACTTTCCTTCAGAAAATACCATTAAATGTAACTCCATGCTATCAATAGGGAACATGTCCTTAATACTCTTTCTAAGACCACAAACACTCCATCAATGGGCCTACACAATATCCCAGGATTCCTTCTAAATAGCATGAAACATGATCTATCAGGGCTGATGGAATAGCTGTTTAACTGTAGCATCCAAACAGGCTTTGTGCCTCATAAAAGGAGAATACCAACAGTCATCCCTTTAGACAAAGGTGGGCCATCTACAGATCTATAAGTCTCACTACTCTCATATGCAAAGTCATGGAAATAATTATTATGGAGATGATCCATAATGACATAGGAAACCTCCATACACTGGACCCAACCCAGTTTAGTTTCATGAAGGGCAGGTCATGCTTCATCCATCTGTTGGGCTTCTTTGAGAAGATTATGAAAACAATAGATGAGGGAAAAATGGTTCACATTGCATAGTTTGACCTAGCCAAGGCATTTGGCATAATCCCCAAATCAGGCATTGTTGACAAACTTAAAAGTTTAGTTACAAACCCTTATATCACCCTGTGGATAGCCACTGGCTCACAGACTGGACCCAGGAAGTTAGAACTGTGGAATCCACCACTACAAAGAGACCAGTAACAAGTGGAGTCTCTCAAGGATCTGTCCCGAGCCCTCTCCTTTTTGGCATTTACTTCTCTAATGTCAAGGTCAATGTCAGTGGCCATTGGCTGACTACATTTGCAGATAATTTCAAATTAGTAGCTGTCATTGAATCACCCATTGACACAAATGTTCTCCAGCAAGGGTTGACACAAACAACTGGTGCCAGAGCCATGGAGTAAAACTAAATCCCAAGAAATGCATAATAGTATCATTTGGGATGTCATTCACACCTGGTAATTATCGTTTTGACAAAACATGCCTTAGAGTTGACCAGGGACTTGGGAACACACATAGACAGTAATCTAGCCTTGGATCATCATGTGCCTACAGTAATGAGGAAATCTTTCTGTATTGTGCTACTTATAAACAAAGGTATGGCATCTATGTCCAAGGAAATCATTGTTTCACTGTATTTGGCATTCATCAGACCTATCAGTGATCGCAATGCCCCCTTTGGTATGTACCTAAACAGGCATACCCAACAATTGGAATGTCTGCAGAAGTTCCTCACTAAAATAATGCAGGGTGTAAGTAAAATGTCATGTGCATACCTCGTCAAGGCCCTATCCCTGTATTCTGTCTCATGCAGGCTCTTGAGGGGAGATTATGCCTGGCATACAAGGCAATCTCAGACCTCATTCTAATGGACCTGTTGTATATCTGTAAAACAAATAGCACCAGCATTACCCATTCTAAAGGCATAAATCTTGCCTGTGATATAAATAGGACCTGCTGTATGTATCCCAGAGACTACCCATTTTCTGGAAAATGCTTCCCATCCATGTGAATTAGAGTTCCTCCATAATCCAATTCAAGTACAGCTTGGACAATTGGATGGGGAACAGGAAATTCATTTTTGGTTTGGCATCTACTTCTCTAATGGACATTGGCAACCTATAAATGTTTCATTTCCCAGGGCTCTGCCTGTAAATGTTTCACCTCCCAAGCTTATCACTTATCAAGAAAACCAGAAATTGTCAGAGATCTGGGATGCATGGCTAGGTTTAAAAAGGCCCTTGTGGTTGTTAGCCTAATAAACACTTATGAAACTGTGAACCTATGAGCAGAACAAAAGTTATAAACATACTGCAATACAGTATCCTGCTACACACAGAAAACAACATATATCACACAAATATAATGCAACAGAGAATGTAAGCAAACATTTGTAGACTGTAAGTCTTAAGGCAGTATATTAAAAAAATATGTGATGTACATTTGGGATTATGGATAAATATTGTTAGAAAAAAACCCTGAACCAACAACCACACACTGTTTGCATTTTGTAAACTGCAAGCATTTGACACATAAATCTTTGGCATTGCTTAGATTTCAAAGTTTTAGTAAGAGGACATCCCACTTGGTAGCAAAAAGAACTTCAAATATATAGTTGCCTTGTTTTAAGTTATGCACTTGGGTGGGTGAGAAGAATAGTTGAAACTGGAATTAAGGTTGCAGATTTCAGAAAATTAGAATGAGTGGAATAACCTAGAAGACTGAGTTTGACAGTAACTGGGAAGTGGTAGTGTTCCTTTTTGTGACAGCATGTTCTACCTTTATAGTGTTATACAGTGGTTTTTAAAATAAGATAAGAGCAAAATTTAAAGACATGTCTTAGTAATCATAAATTCAAAGAATCCCCGGGATTCATGAAGCTTGCACCAGGCGCAGGCGTAGCGTCGGCATTCCAACACCAAATATGGCCGACGAGCGATCCAGGTACGAGCTGTTCCCACGTGCACTACCTGCATACGCTACGCCCGCACAGCTCTCAGGCCCTGTATGCTAATTACCTCATGTGCAGCAGTGAAGCATGCAAATGAAGGTATGTAGTGATCCAGGAAGTGGTGCAGGCATAGTGTAAGCATGCAGAAATGTAAACCGTAAAAAACGGTTTACATTTTTGCAAACATAAAATCGGAGCCATGACAGCCGACCAAACACATGTATTATATTGTTAATATATGCCAATGGCTAAATATATAGCCATTGGCATAAACAAAAATGTACAAAATATAAAAATAACATTTAATTTTCTTTTATGCACTATGGCGAAGTTTAAACGCAGGGCAGCAGAGCTCAAACAGGACCGCAAGGAAAATAGAAAAATATAGAATAAAACTGCAATGTAACACATATCATGATTTCCCCATAATAGTCAATGGCAGGCATGCTATACCACACCATGGCACAAGGGTTATGGGGCTGTGACAGTGTTATGCGTGGTAGCTAGGAATTAGTAGGCAATGCCATGCAAATGAGAGTAGTAATAGTGAATCACAGATTCCCCGCTGGTGTAAGGATGCACCTCACAGTGTAGCGTTATAACACGAGGTGTGCCCTTGAGATAAAGATGACATCAAGAGAGGGGTGTGTCACCTTTGCTGTAAGCACATTGGAGCATTGCTAATCCGGTTTGCCCATAGCTAAGCAAAGCTGCAGGATAGGGATGTGTTAAACTGGCTATAGCTTTGCTTAGCTGAGAGTACACAAGGTAACCGAGTATGCATGTGAATGAGATTAAAATGCACTTAAACATGGTAAACGGGTTTGCGTGGCTCGCACTGGAGCTGAAGCAGGAAGGATATAGGAAAAAAATAAGGAAATGCTGCAGCAGGAAAATTGGAGTACAAATGACTAATTAACACCTAGGAACCTACAGTGGGCCATTGACAACAGCTAACAAGGCTGCAAGCAGCTACCTGCAGAACAGGAAAGGGGAGGTGCCGTACTGCAAAGAAAACAGTAAAGTGTCACAGCAGAACAAAGCAGATTTGCATTATATCAGCTACAAGACACATTTTGCAACACATGACTGGGTAGGGAAAGTACAAAACAAGAAAGACGGCAGGTGGAGGCATGCCTGATAATGGGACTGCATCCTGGTATAGCACGATATGCATCTTTACTCTCCTGCTTAGCTCTAGGGTGCTGTGCATTCCTGGCGGTGGAGTAAATAGGGTTTTTAGCTGCACAACCTGGCTTGCCAGTAGTAATGAGGACTTGCTCTGCCTGCTGAAAAACAACTTTTCCACATCTTACTGCGGTTTCCCGATACTAAGGATCTGAACCTATCCTTCTTTCTGCAACAGTCCCCCCAAGGGAACTAATTAATAAGTGAAACTGCACAACCTGGCTTGCCAGTAGTAATGAGGACTTGCCCTGTCTGCTGAAAAACAACTTTTCTACATCTTACTGCGGTTTCCCCATAATAAGGATCTGAACCTATCCTTCCCTCTGCAACAGTCCCCCCAAGGGAACTAATTAATAAGTGAAAGTATGTATTTTATACCAATGTCTATAGACATATAGTGTGTTATATCCTAGGTTGTAAATTTAATCTCACCAGCCAGGACAGTCAGCAACCAATACTATCTGTTCCTATATATTGTCTCCCCTTCTCCTTCTTAGACTACAGGTAATTGACTCTTATCCTATCCAACTAATTAGTAAACTTACTGCCCTTCACTCTTTCTTTCAATAGACATTACCACTGTTATACAGCCTTTGTCCACTAGAGGGCAACAGTTTCCTTTAGACCTCTATTCTGGCCCTAATTTAATTTAATTTACAGGCTCTCGGATTCCCATAGCCTGTAAGAGCTTACAATCCCACTCTTTCTCCCTTTCTTCTTATATTCCTCACTGCCCATCCTCTCAGTATATTCTTACTACTATCAAGGCTTTGTGTCATCCCACCCTCCCCACCTATACTTACCTTAGCTTACTGCTCCTCTGATTGTTCTCCTATGGTGAACTCCTCTGTGGCTCTGACCTTGCTAATATAGATCACTGTCTTCTTTTTTTTACCTCCTACTCTCTCTACCTCCTATTTGGTTAGAATACTCTGCTCCTACCCCTCTCTGTATTTCCCTAGAATTTCATCTATTTATCACATCAGGACTGAACCATCTCCTAATTTAGCAAAGGACCCACCCCCTCCCTTTGCTGCCTAGTGTATTTCTCTAGCCAAATCTGGTCTTTACCTGTAGCTATACATCCTCTTCTGACCCCTCCTCCCTCTATGACATCACTTAACTTATAAATATACCTTCTCCCTTAGGACGCCATCTTTACTCTCCTACTTAGCTCTAGGGTGCTGTACGTTCCTGGCGGTGGAGTAAATAGGGTTTTTAGGTAAGCTTTCGTTATGACTTGTTTATCTGTGTCACACCATTCTTAAAACATCCTAGAAGAATAACTAAATGCGTGCAGGAAAGGTTGAAAACGACTGGTGTGGGAAACTCGAGTAGCGGTTCTTATCCCTAACTGTTGTCGGCATAGCTACAAAGCATTTCTGCGCATGGAATGCATGTGCAAATGAAGCTACTGCTAGGATACTTAATGGCAATGCTAGTATGCTTAGAGGATATTTTTTAACGTATATCTTAAAATGATAGCGTGTTTACTGTGCAGCCTTTTTGTGTAACCTTTTCAGTTGGCCTATAATGCTAGTTTGCTTAGAGGATCTTTTGTAACATATATCTTAAAATGATAGCGTGTTTACTGTGCAGTTTTTTTGTGTAGCCTTTTCATCTGGCCTGGTAGAGTGGTTTTTAGGAGCTTTGTAGTACCGGATAAACTGTTCAGCTCTTGTGGCACGCTAACAACGCTATCGACTCTCAGCATTCTGGCGTTGTCTCTGTTATTGTGACTGTTATCACTGCTGTATAGAGCTACGTGATCTGTTTTCTTGCTATTGAATGGTTTGAGAGCTGTATTTTTTGTGGCTTTCTATAACTTTAAATCAGACAGAATATATAGTGTCTTCTGGTTATGCGCCTTATATTACCTAGCCTAAGTAGCTTACTTCCTTCTACTGACTGAACAAGGATGAGTATAAACATGAAGGACTTATTTGGAGCCTTCCTTATGTAAATAAATAAAAGAATAGGGGATTATATGATGATTTGAACCTTATTGTTCCTGAGCTGTGTTGCTTTATATGTGTCTTGCTTGATTGTTATTATTGATAGAGTCATAGCAATACTGACTGTTATGACTGTACTAGTATGCAAGTTTATTCTTTACTATGCTGCAATTAATACCCAATAAGCCTGTGTAACTGTGTATTTTATCTTTTTGTGTGTCTTATCACTCTCTTTCTTATCCCTTTATATTCCCAGCTGCCCAACCTGGCTTGCCAGTAGTAATGAGGACTTGCCCTGCCTGCTGAAAAACAACTTTTCCACATCTTACTGCGGTTTCCCCAAACTAAGGATCTGAACCTATCCTTCCCTCTGCAACAGTCCCTTCAAGGGAACTAATTAATAAGTGAAAGTATGTATTTTATACCAATGTCTATAGACATACAGTGTGTTATATCCTAGGTTGTAAATTTACTCTCACCAGCCAGGACAGTCAGCAACCAATACTATCTGTTCCTATACCTTGTCTCCCCTTCTCCTTCTTAGACTACAGGTCATTGACTCTTATCCTATCCAACTAATTAGTAAACTTACTGCCCTTCACTCTTTCTTTCAATAGACATTACCACTGCTATACAGCCTTTGTCCACTAGAGGGCAACAGTTTCCTTTAGACCTCCATTCTGGCCCTAATTTAATTTAACTTACAGGCTCTTGGATTCCCATAGCCTGCAAGAGCTTACAATCCCACTCTTTCTCCCTTTCTTCTTATATTCCTCACTGCCTATCCTCTCAGTATATTCTTACTACTATCAAGGCTTTGTGTCATCTCACCCTCCCCACCTATACTTACCTTAGCTTACTGCTCCTCTGATTGTTTTCCTATGGTGAACTCCTCCGTGGCTCTGACCTTGCTAATATAGATCACTGTCTTCTTTTTTTACCACCTACTCTCTCTACCTAAAATAGCTACAATCCAATCGAGCAGCCAAATAAGAGCCGAAAGTCCTCCAGACTCAATTTATTAATGCAAATTAACACTGCCAATACACGTTTGCGTTTTCGTACAAAACACTTCCTCAGATAATAAAACAATGACAAGATTACCAGTTAAATACTATGACACCATTCCTAAACCAAAAACTATTGGTCAGACCAATCATTCAAATAATGAAATTATTTGAAACATCGAAATACTAAATGTCATCTCCTTATTAGGTAAAAACTGTGTAGAAACATTTTTAGTCTATCTTTCCTTCCTAATCTTACATATAAAATCCAAAACTATGTAACCTAAAAATAACATATAAAATGTATTTATTCTAAAAAATACTATAAATAAAATAATGTTATTAAAAATAAATTTAAACTTAAATGTATGATTGCCCTCTAGTGGAATAACGTGAAATGACATGCAAAACTCACATTACAGCTTGGCTGATCTTAATTTTAGCACTGGTGTAATGGACAACATATCATTTAAACCAGGCTCCCTGTTTGCCTCTAAAATTATTTGCCAAAAAAATTCCCGGTACTCTAATTTTGCCTCCCACATACCCCCCCACCCCGGATTTCTTTCGGGACAATTTCAAGAACGAAAAAAGAATAGCTTGCTTGAGAACATATTGACTTATGACGAAATAATGCATTCCTAGAATTGGCCCTACTAATCTCATAGTGATGTTCATAGATTCGGGTCTTAAGTTTATGTTCAGTTTTCCCAATGTAAAAAGAACTACATACATTACATTTGGCTAAGTAAGCTAGACCCATACTATTACAACTGGCATAAACATTACTCTTGATTTCCCTATTCCTGCTAGGAATCTCAATAAAAAGAGCATTAACGATATAGTTACATTGGGAACATGCTCCACACTTGTAAGTACCATTTCTTAAACGGGCACCAGTATGTCCTTTTGAACCCCCATATTAAAAAAAAATTCTTAAAGTTCAAATCTCGTCTATAAGTAAACTGCAAGGGCCCCACCACTGTTGGATCAATATCTGTTATTTGTTGGAATTTTTCCCATTCACGGCTCACTACCCTTCTTATGACATTAGAGTCCCCATTATAATCCAAAATGTATGAATCTTTCCTATCTTTTAATTCGTTAGTTGAAATTGACATTGCAGCTTGTGAGGGTCAACCTGCTTTTGACCTAAAATGGGTGCAAACCTACCATTTCTCCCTTCATAAACCTCGTTTGCTACCCGCTGTACTAATTCTTTTGGGTAACCACTATTTTCAAACATTCCACATACATTTTTACACTCTGCAGTGTATTCCACATTGTTTGAAGTCATTCTGCTGATCCGTACCAGTTGTCCCTTAATTAGGTTTTTCTTCTGAAAAAAGGGGTGGCCACTATTAAAGTGAAGGTATGAGTTCGAAAAAGTTTTTTTCCTAAAAATTTTTGAACTAAAACTTCCTTCCACTTTTGATATACTAATGTCTAAAAAATTTAGAGTATCATGATCTAAACTATAAGTGAAATCCAAAAGATGGGTGGTGCCTTTAATATAATTCAAGAATTCCAAAAATGTTTCCTCTGTGTCGATCCATAATATACAGATATCGTCCAAAAAACGTCTATACAGTGACCAACATGCCTTGAATTTACTATTGAAAATAAACTGATGTTCCCACCAAGAAAGAACAATATTGGTGTATGCAGGGGCACAACCAGCACCTATTGCCACCCCTTGATTCTGTTTATAAAATTCCCCCTCAAAATACATGAAATTGTTATTTAATACAATTTCCATGAACAAGAGAATATTATTAAAATCACTGTGAGAAAAGTGTCCAAATGCTAACATGTATTCCTCAAGCCAGTTCAAACCTATCTCATGAGAATACACCCATACAAATCGACAATATCAAGAGTGATAAAAATCAATGAGTCACTATACACATCAGGTTTCAATTGTCTAAGAAGATCCCAAGAATCTCTTAGTACCGCTGTACCCTTGAATGCCAAATCTTTGAGTTTGTTGTCTATAAAACATGAAATAGGTGCTGTAATAGCACCCTCTGAAGAGACCACTAATCTCAAAGGTGGGTCAGCGGTACATTTATGTACCCTGGGAATACCAAATACTGAAGGAACTCTAGGAAATTTATTATACAAAAAATTGTGAATTTCAAAACTAATGGAACTTTCTAATAATAAGTCATCCAACAACAAATGTATTTTTGAATTAGCAATGTTTACCTCATTAATTGAGGCTACACTGTATTTAGAAGAGTTGTGTAATTCATTCTTCATTTTAGATTCATAATCAATGCTATTCATCAAGACCGTACCACCCCCCTTATCCGGTTGCATGATCCTGATGGAACGATCCGATTTCAAGTCATTCAAGTATTGTCCTTCTCTCACCAATAGGTTAGGAAAGATCTTATGGTTCTGAACCTCTTTTCTGATCTCCCTTTCCAAAATAGCTTCTAAATTTTTTAGTTGCAGGTGCAGTGGGGGATTAAACGTTCCTTTTTTCCTTAGAATAGGATTCACCATAATATTGGTTCCTGAATTCCCAAAATATAAAGCCAAATTCTTTTTCCTAATGAATAACTTTAAATCTACAATAGTTTTTACCAAATCAGTTTTCCTAGATGGAATATACTTAAAGCCTTTTGAAAATAGATCAAAATGTCCTACGTCTATTACAACATGGCTGTAATTAAAAATATTATAACCATGATAAGTATGAATTTTGTTAGACACTATTATTGAATCTTTAACATGCTCATTTATAAACGCCTGTTCATTCCCTGTTTGTTGGTATGATTGTTGTAATTGTAAAAAATCCGGGGTTTGTTCCGTATTCTGTTGGATCTCCTTTCCCTAGAATTTCATCTATTTATCACATCAGGACTGAACCATCTCCTAATTTAGCAAAGGACCCACCCCCTCCCTTTGCTGCCTAGTGTATTGCTCTAGCCAAATCTGGTCTTTACCTGTAGCTATACATCCTCTTCTCCCCCTCCTCCCTCTATGACATCACTTAACTTATAAATATACCTTCTCCCTTAGGACGCCATCTTTACTCGCGTACTTAGCTCTAGGGTGCTGTGTGTTCCTGGCGGTGGAGTAAATAGGGTTTTTAGGTAAGCTTTCTTTATGTCTTGTTTATCTGTGTCATACCTTTCTTAAAACATCCTAAGAGAATAACTAAATGCATGCAGGAAAGGTTGAAAACGACTGGTTTGGGAAACTCGAGTAGCGGTTCTTATCCCTAACTGTTGTCGGCATAGCTACAAAGCGTTTCTGTGCATGGAATGCATGTGCGAATGAAGCTACTTCTAGGATACTTAATGGCAATGCTAGTATGCTTAGAGGATATTTTTTAACGTATATCTTAAAATGATAGCGTGTTTACTGTGCAGCCTTTTTGTGTAACCTTTTCAGTTGGCCTATAATGCTAGTTTGCTTAGAGGATCTTTTGTAACATATATTTTAAAATGCTAGCGTGTTTACTGTGCAGTTTTTTTATGAAGCCTTTTCAGCTGGCCTGGTAGAGTGTTTTTTAGGAGCTTTGTAGTACAGGATAAACTGTTCAGCTCTTGTGGCACGCTAACAATGCTATCGACTCTCAGCATTCTGGCGTTGTCTCTGTTATTGTGACTGTTATTGCTGCTGTATAGAGCTACGTGATCTGTTTTCTTGCTATTGAATGGTTTGAGAGCTGTATTTTTTGTGGCTTTCTATAACTTTAAATCAGACAGAATATATAGTGTCTTCTGGTTATGCACCTTATATTACCTAGCCTAAGTAGCTTACTTCCTTCTACTGACTGAACAAGGATGAGTATAAACATGAAGGACTTATTTGGAGCCTTCCTTTTGTAAATAAATAAAAGAATAGGGGATTATATGATGATTTGAACCTTATTGTTCCTGAGCTGTGTTGCTTTATATGTGTCTTGCTTGATTGTTATTATTGATAGAGTCATAGCAATACTGACTGTTATGACTGTACTAGTATGCTAGTTTATTCTTTACTATGTTGCAATTAATACCCAATAAGCCTGTGTAACTGTGTATTTTATCTTTTTGTGTGTCTTATCACTCTCTTTCTTCTCCCTTTATATTCCCAGCTGCACAATCTGGCTTGCCAGTAGTAATGAGGACTTGCCCTGCCTGCTGAAAAACAACTTTTCCACATCTTACTGCGGTTTCCCCATACTAAGGATCTGAACCTATCCTTCCCTCTGCAACAGTCCCCCCAAGGGAACTAATTAATAAGTGAAAGTATGTATTTTATACCAATGTCTATAGACATACAGTGTGTTATATCCTAGGTTGTAAATTTAATCTCACCAGCCAGGACAGTCAGCAACCAATGCTATCTGTTCCTATACCTTGTCTCCCCTTCTCCTTCTTAGACTACAGGTCATTGACTCTTATCCTATCCAACTAATTAGTAAACATACTGCCCTGCACTATTTCTTTCAATAGACATTATCACTGCTATACAGCCTTTGTCCACTAGAGGTCAACAGTTTCCTTTAAATGTCCATTCTGGCCCTTATTTAATTTAATTTATAGGCTCTCGGATTCCCATAGCCTGTAAGAGCTTATAATCCCACTCTTTCTCCCTTTCTTCTTATATTCCTCACTGCCTATCCTCTCAGTATATTCTTACTACTATCAAGGCTTTGTGTCATCTCACCCTCCCCACGTATACTTACCTTAGCTTACTGCTCCTCTGATTGTTCTCCTAGGGTAAACTCCTCTGTGGCTCATCCCGCTCCATTTGCCCTGCAGGCTCACTCTGCTCCCCTACCCTGCCCCCAAATTCCACCCTCCCCCAGTGGTCCTAAACTTAAACATAAACTGCCACACCCCTATACATTAGCATCAACCCCTATCTCCTCCCCCTTAAAGTGCTATCACCTTAACTATACACTAACATCAACCTCTATTTCCTCCCCCTTAACGTTCTATCACTCATCTCCCATTATCCATTACCTTACCACCCTATCTACAAGCATCCCTACATTGTACCTCCCATGCCTACACTAATGGCCCAAGGATACCACAAACCCTTACCTTTATTAATACTCCTAACTATACTAATTATACCCTATCTACTTACTCTCTATGAGCACCATACATATATAGGACTTCACAACCACAACAAACAAACCTCTATTCCTACTCTTAGCTCCCCTCACAGTCTCAGCAACTTCTCCTGCCCAGCAAAGTACTCAGCAGCGAAGTTTCATAGACTCACTCACATCTCTCATTTTAACCCAATAGCTAGAAAAAACGAGAACCTAATTTTTAAACTTTTACAACTCATCCTAAAAGTACAGGTCCACTCCCTTTTGGATGGTGATATACACCCAAACCCTGGTCCTACCACAATCACAGCTACACAGCCTGATACACCAACTCCTACTATCACACACACGCTTACCAAGCCCCCAACTCTCTCCTGATAGCTCATCTTAACATTCGTAGCATCTATAATAAAGTTGAATGCCCTTATAGATGTACATTCTTTTGACATACTCTGCTTGTCTGAAACATGGCTTAATCTATCAATACAAGACAATGCAGTTCTACCCCCTGGCTACAATATCCTGAGACGTGACTGTAAGACTAAGAAATGTGGAGGCTTAGCAATACTTTATAAGAATTGATTACAAGTCACCTTGCTAGACCCTAAACCTCCACTTCCCAACAATGCACAGTTTCTACTAACTAAGATTCAGCTTAACAAAAGTAAAGCCATATATCTAATCTGTGTCTATCTTCCCCCAGGCAATAACATCAACACATTAGAGGCTATCCTCAGCTGGCTGTCATGCAACTACCCCCAAGAAACCATTATACTTGGAGACTTTAACATAAACTGGAACTCCTGTATATCTGAGCAGCATTCTACTCATATCAAACTATATGGTTTTACCCAAACTATAACATCCCCTACCCTTACCAGTAAACCTAACAACAAAACAAGTACCCTTGACTGGATACTCACTAATACTCCCCAACAAAACTATAAAACAGGCACCCTCCCAGAGGACATAAGTGACCACTTGCTTATCTATCTAATCAGATCTAAAACTGAAGTTCCAAACTCAACCATCTGCAGAACTATTCGCACTAACAAAAACTTTAACCCTGCTCATTTTCAAATTGAACTAAGCGCCTGTGACTGGTCACCCCTGAAACACCTCCCACTAGATAATGCAGTGAAATACTTTAATTCAAAATTTCTTTCCATTTTAGACTGTCATGCCCCATTACGTAAAGTTAGATTCAGAACTAAACCAGCACCACAGCTCACCAAAACTACCGAACAAAAAATACTCCAAAGAAATAAACAATGGGCCAAATGGCGTTCAACAAAAGCCCCACAGATCACTTACAATTCAGACAGCTAAGAAACAAAACAAAAAAAGCCATATTAGCTGATAATAGAAACTATTACTACCAGCTTCAACAAACCTACCAAAATAATCCTCAAAAATTCTGGCTGGGCATCAATAACCTCCTACACCCCGGACGCTCAAGCACTCCCACTCCCTCTGGCTGTGATCACAACAATTGCATCCAAATAGCCTACGCATTTAACACATTTTTCACTGAAACCATACAATCCCTAGCCAGTCAGCTATCCCCTAGCACCTCATGCTCTACCACAACCTCTACCAGTAATCCTCCTCTATTTCATTTTCTGCCAGTGCCCACATCGCTCATCTTTAACCTCATCCAGAAACTTAAACCCACCACACTCTCTGCAGATCTACTACCTGCAGAATACCTGCAAAAAGCTGCTAAAGTCATAGCCTACCCTATATCCATCCTCATTAACAGAACTATTTCGGAAGGAACTATCCCCTTAATCTGGAAAGTCTTTCACATTATCCCCCTGCACAAAGGCGGTAACTCCAAGGAGTTCTCCAATTACAGGCCCATAGCCATACTATCTCCTTTGGCAAAAATAATGGAGAAATGTATTCATTTACAACTGTTAACCTACCTACTTGATCACAATTTACTAGCACCCTGCCAACATGGCTTTAGACCATTTCATAGCACCACCTCTGCTCTTTTATCCTTCACTAACAACATTAATAGTAATCGTAATAATGATACTCTATCCTCAGCCCTTTTTATCAACCTGTCTAAAGCATTTGACATGGTTAACCACCACCTCCTCATAAACACACTCAAAAACCTGTCATTGGATGCCCTTACTATACAGTGGTTCCAATCATACCTAAATAACAGGTGACAGGCTGTACTATGGGATAATACTTTATCTTCCCACCTCCCAGTAGCCCTAGGCATTCCTCAAGGATCCATATTGGGTCCTTTACTCTTCTCCATCTTTACAAATTACCTCCATTCTGTAATTCCACAAGCTGACTGTATCCAATACACAGATTAATCCACATTCATATGCTCTGCTACTTCTCAATCAGAACTTCAGTCACTAACCCAAAAGTCCTTTAGCACAGTCGAAAACTGGCTCCTACAAAAGTATCTTATCTTAAACCCAAAAATAAACTAAAATGCTACTATTCATCCCCACTCACAGAACCTCCCCACTTAACTTTATTATCACTTCAAATAATGGAACTATAATATCTCCTGTGCCAACCACCAAACTACTCGGAGTACTAATAGATAATAACTTGTCTTTTGAACCTCACATTAATAACACCATAAAAACAGTAAATAAGAAACTAGGTTCCCTCTGTAGAATCAAACCCTTTCTAACTTCTCAAGCCAGGATCACCATTGTTCACACCCACCTTATCTCTACCTTGCTCTATGCCTCCCCTATCTATACCAAAATATGTAGAAGTAATCTGAGTAAACTGTCATCCTCCTACGACAATATTGCCAGATTTGCAGCTGGGTCCTCCTATAGAACTCATCACTGTATCAACCTGAATCATATTGGATGGTTAGAGTTGCCAAATCTAATATTTTTCAATCAACTAATAGTTGTCCATAAGATTCTGTATCTACCTCAGAATACACCCATACTTACATCCCTAGCTATCCCCTATATCAATCTCAAAACCTTACGCTCATCTAATAAACTACTTGTACATATATCTAAATCCAACAACTCAGCTGGTGACACCCTGTTCTCTAATACAGTAGGTAAAGCCTGGAACAGCCTCCCAAGTCAACTAACCTCAATATCCTCAGTTAACCTATTTAAAAGCAAGCTCAAACCCTACCTCAAATCACACTGGCTATGCCCCTGTGATAACCCAGACTAACCACCATACCCTTATCTAGACTCCCTTGATTCCTAGCCTCTTATGAACATGATCTTGTGTTTACGCACTGATAATAGTGTGCTTGACCATTCTGAGGATTTTTCTCATGTAAATATGTATATACTATTGAATGACCAACCGTTTTTCTTATAAGACCACAACTCCTGTGATAATGAACACTATAACTGCATCCTTGTTTTATGCTTTTGTAGACTCTATCCATTTAACAATAGTACTTAATCTTTTTGGTTTTTGTGTGTCCTTAGTTTTTATAATATCTCTTAGATATAACTTCCATTGTTAACTCAAACTACTGTTGTATCTAGGTTATTTTTACATCAGTTTTTTTTCCCTTCTGGAATACAGAATATAAAATCCTAGGTATGTAATATGTTATAACGTTTTGTAATGTACCAGTTTCTACTGTAACTAACTTGTCTTGTCCTGTTTGGTTGTTATTTGTGGAGCTTTTCTCCCCGGGCCTCCACTGAAAATGGACATATATCCAGCTGGACTAGCCCGGTCAACAAATGTAAAATAAAATAATAAATAAATAAAAGTATAAAAGTGAATTAAAGGGCAACAGATTAATCAAGGCAGGTAAGCATAACTCCACACTGAAGGCCCCACACTTGCAGTACTCACTGTAAAAGCCATAATTAAGATACCCTGCATCTGGAATTGCTCATACACACCCACTGACATCAGCAGCATCCATAGCATAATAGTATAAAGTGTGAAAGCACCACACACACACTTGTGTATTCCCATACACTCTGCACCACTGGTGTATACAGACAGGGAACTTTTAATATGTACATGTTAGGGGCTGCCATAGCTTTGATCTACCAGCATGTGTTGGAGACTGAAGGTGGTGTGGGGGATGATGCTCACAACCACCTCAGGCACCAGAGGAGGAGAAGAGTGTTCAGACCCAGGGTAACCTACTAAGTGCTACATGATCTGGAGATAGTAGAGCATTACAGGGTGGACAGGGACACCCTACAGCAACTTGTGAAGCTGTGCTGGCCACGCCTCAAAGCCAGAACAAACAGAGGGAACCCATCCCAGTGGATACGAAGGTATATGTAAGCCTGAGAATACTAGCTACAGGTACCTTTCAAAGGCCAGCTGGGGATATCATGGGGATCTCACAGGCATCAGCATCGAGGGTACTTTACCAGTTCCTGGATTCCATGTTACCACATGCCAATGAGCACATATACTTCCCCCGAATACAGGATGAGTTGGTCAGCAATATGTGTCTCTTCCACCATGTGGCAGAATACCCGGAGGTACTGGGTGCAATAGACTGCATGCACATACACATCAAGTCACCACCCGGTGAGCAGGGTGGGCACTACATAAACAGCAAGGGATACCGCTCCATCAACTACCAGGTCGTATGCAATGCCCAGAGCATTATCATGGATGTGTGTGCTGACAGCCCTGGAAGCTATAATGACTCCTACATCTGGCATGCCTCACAGCTGTATCATCCCATATGGCCACCTGGTGGGGGATGCTGGCTATGCACTGGAACCGTGGATGATGACTCCCATCAGAAATGCACACACACCCATGCAAGAATGCCAATGAGGCACACGCACAAACCTGAATCATCATAGAGCGTGTGTTTGGGATGCTTAAATCATGGTTCCGTTGCTTGGACATATCTGGTGATGCCTTGCAGTACTCTCCAGGCACGTGTTCCCACATCTTCATAGTATGTGCCATGCTACACAATATGACCCTGCGAAAACAGCTGCAGCAGGGACAGAATGGTGAAGGCCCTCACAGCCCACCACCATTGCCAATTGCCCCACAGGCACAGAGGTGCTCAGACCATGAACACCCTGAGCCAGCCCCAGTATTCAGATGGAGGCATGCCCAGTATGCCCATGCCTTGGCAAGGAGGGAACGTATAGCACACACACTGACATTGTAGGCACCTAGGGACTGACACCTTTCTCCACCTGCACACACAGTAAAAATGGATGGCACACACACAAGACTACCTGTAAATTGTCATGTATAGGCAGTCTACTGTGTACATCCAACATAGGCAGCCCTCAACTATTGCACACACAACTGCTATTGGCAAAGGGTAAGTCAACACCTGAACAGTAAATTAAGTGATCAGCATGTGCTGATACTGTATGTATAGGTTCATAGGTTCATAGGTAGGTACTTGGCTAACTGCCTGAGGTAGTTCATAAGTGTAGCCAAAATGTGTCAGCTTTTGCCACCCCATTGATTAATTAACTGTCCCTCTGTGGAGCAGAGCCAATGGCGGGATCCCTGTGGTGTATTGGCTGTTCCCCATCCACTCTTCAAGGTTTCTCTTGAAGAGCATTAGTAAGGGACTCTGTATAATGTAATTAGGGATGTTGTTCCAAAGCATGGGGAGTTTTTGTGACAGGAATCTGTCCCTCCAGCATCTTCTAGTTATTGTTGAGGCAAGGTTTAGCTCACTACAGCGTGTGGCTCACTGTGACATGGATTCCCATAGGTGGAGCATATCCATTAGGCTTGAGTTGGACATGGCTTTGCTGGCCAGCAGAGATCATCTCTGAGTAAATGAGATGCCACTGAGTAAAGCAGGAGTTTATTCAGTCTGGCTGCGTAGGACATATGTTCAAGGCCAGTAATCCTCTTGGCGAGGTATGTTCGTGGACAATCCAGCTGTCGGAAGTGTCTTCTGAGGTACATCCCAAATGGGTTATTATACTCTATGATGGGACTGATGAGTGATGAGTAAAGGGCCACTATAACCTCAGTTTGTCTAGATGCGAACCCTTTAGTAATCAGATGGCCTACATAGAAGGATGTCCTAACTACTTTGGCGATATGATTGTCAAAGGAGAGATCGCTATCTACCTTAGTCCCCAGATACCCTATTACCTTGTCTGTATTAAAGTGGCTGCTACTTATGTGTTAATATGTGGGTGTTTAGTTTTTCCAAAATGGAATGACCATGCAATTTGTAGCACTTAGCTGGAGGCCATGACTTTGACACCCTGTGTCTGTCTCTGTGAAGCCCCTTAAAGGATGTCTGTGTCAGCTGGACTGTCAATTATGGCTCCCAGTTTGCATTTATTGACAAACATGGTCTGCCATAGTCCACCTGTGTTTGCCTGTACCTCTGAGAAGTATATGTCAAACAGTAGGGGTCCCAGGATTGAGTCCTGTGGGATACAAGTTGTGACTGGTTAAGAGTCGGACCTGGAGGCTGCTAGTCTTACCATGTGGGTTCTGTGTGTAAGCCTGTTGGCAACCCATCCTGTGATGTATGGGTTTATGTACAGACTGGTGAGGTTATCAATAATACCTGAGTGGGGAATGGTGTCAAAAGTCTTGGCGAGGTCCAGGTAGCATGGGTGAACCACCTCTCCCCTCATCTAATGTCTTGGTGACTGTCTGTAAGATGTCAAACAAGTTCAGTAGGCATGATCTGCACTCAACCAAGCTGACCTGGGTTGGGTCAAGTGTTTGGAGGTTACCAATGTCTTTGTCAATGAGTGCTATGAGGATGTGCTCCATAGCTTTGCAGACCAGACTAGTCAGGCTTATGGGGTGGTAGTTACCATGATCAGTTTTGTTTCCACCTCAGTGGAGCGGAATAACCGTTGCTATGCACCATTGTATGGGCATGATGCCTCTATAGAGGCTGAAGTTGAAAAGCTTAATTAGGTGGGGGGTTAGTTTGTCTTGTAGTGTTTGCAAGATGCAGTCTGGGACACCATCTGCCTCCATTGACGCTGTGTTTTGCCGTTTGAGAGGGCCATTTCCACATGTGTGTCTCTGATGTCTGAGATACTTTACTTTCTGGGTATTGTTGTGGGCTCTTTAGGGGGTGAAGTTTGCAATGAATTTATCTGCAAGGATGTTGGTGATATCAGTAGGGTCAGTATATTTTGTGTTATATTGCACCGGCACAGTGCAAATCTGTGTGCTACCACTTAGATCCTTGACATAGCCAAAGAAGACTTTGTGGTTATCTTTCAAATCCTTGCCTATTTTCTTGTTGGTGTTAACCTTGGATGGTTTCATGAGGGACCTATTTTTCTTACTAATACTGGTCATGGATGTCTGCCCTTCATGGGTTTTGCTGTTTTTCTGGACTACTGTCCTACTTCTGTTGTATAGGCTGTTTATTGCAGGGGTCCACCAGACTGGTGTCCTTGTCTAGGAGGAGGAGTCTTGGTTTACCAGTGATGGCATGATCCATACATCCTTGAAGGTGATTATAGAGTGCATTTGTACATCTTTTTGTATCTTGAACAGTATTTTCCCTTAGCTTGGGGGCTGTGAAACCTCCCACCTCTGTCTTTAGTGGTGTGAATTTAGCTGTAGGAAAGGTATTTACTGTGGTTTCCTTGAGTGGGGGAGATAGTTGGGTGTGGAAATCATCAGTGAATAGTCCATGGTCAGATCTAACCAGTGACCGGTTTACCTCTGCTGGGATTCACTTGTTGCCCGTGTTGGTGATTACCACTTCTAGTATGTTTCCACCTCTCGTTAGGGAGTTTACCATCTGACACAGGGCATATGAGGTGATAAATTCCACGGAAGCGCTGGGCCTGGAATTGAGTACTCGAGTAAGTTTCCCAGTTAATGGTGGGGTAGTTGACATCGAACAATACTAGGGTGTTCAGTAGGACTGTCATGTTTTTCACTGTCTCCATGTAGGAGGAGTGGTGGTCCTGGGTCATGGAGGGTGATCTGTAGCAGGCCACAGTTTGCATTGCAGTTGTTGCTGATGTTAGCTGCACATGGATGATTTCAGAGGTATTATGCTGCCCCACTAACCTGGAGGTGTAGGTATCCCTGATGAATATGGATATACCCCCTCCATGTCTGTGTCAGTCCATCTTCTGTGGCCGAAATGTGTGGTATGGGTTGTAGTCCGGTAGTGCTGGTGTGCTCTCAGGAGCCTTAAAACAGGTCTCAGTAACTACACAGATGTTGATGTTGTCCATATGGAGGAGTGTTGTGAGTGCGTGCATTTTGTGATTACAACCCTTGGCATTGAGTAGCATAGCCCTCATTGATTTCGCTATTGTGCTGTTTACGGAGATGGGATTCACCCTTGAGACTTGCCTAAAAAAGGCACCATGAGCGCCAATAGCTTTGGCCAGTATTCCAAAGACTAAGGCTGACACATGCAAGCTGGTATGGTATTGTTGCATGCATGTTTCCCATTTGTGCTTGTTTCTCATCTTTCCTGTAGGTAACCTACTGGTAAGCAATAGAAAGCCTTAAACTTATACAAGTCTACCAGCTTCCAAGATAGGCTTTTGGAGGGATTAAGCATCAGTGTTCTGTATGTTCCTGCTGTACTTAACTGTTTTCAGACTACATGGTGAATTTTCACTGTATAATGAAAGCTCTGTTTATTCACATATTATGTCTGTGATGGCCTGCGCGTTAGAGGTTCACAGATAGGTAGTAGGCTATCTGCCCAAGTGCATTTAGAAGCATAGCTACAGTGTGCTGGCTTTCTTCGCACCATTGATGAAGTAACTGAGCTTTTGTCAAGCATAGCCAATTAAGTGATTCCAGGCAGAGTTGCCGGAAGCTGTTAAAGACTGGGGTGGTGGAGGGTGATGGGGGCACTTTGTGATCTAAAGAGGTGTTAGCATGAAAAATCAACACCATTCAATTTCCCCAACAGGTCTTGCAGCTATAAAACTGGAGGGGCTCCCCCACCCACTGGCTGTATGGTTCTGGGACACATGATCCCAGGGATGTATATTCTGTTACCAATTCACACAACAAGGTTTCTCATGAAGTGTGTCAGTGAGGGGCTATGCCTAATGTAGTTAGGTATTTAATTTATAGTCTCTCATTTCATTTATGTTTTTATTTCAAGAGTAAGTGAAGCTCAGTGAGTTTGGGTGCCTCCGCCCTTTGCTTAGCCTAGCTTACACATAGAAATCATCTAAATAGGAAATAGGCAGAAACAACGTTAATGTCGATAGTGTAATGGTTACAATATTTGCATAGTATCTGTACATTCCTGGTTCAAATCCCAATAAAGTCGGAGATGTTTTTCATGTTAAAAAGTATACCGTAACCACAGCTTGCATATATAGGTAGTATTCTTCAGTATAATAAACATTTGAAGCACCCATATAAACCCATGTGTGCTGGAGAGTAAAGTCAACAGAGAATGTAATGTTATGTAAGCACATAGTGAGATGTTACTTCACTGAAATGTATATATCCTGAGTAGTTAGCAGATGTGGCCACATTTGCGAGCACAGGTTATAGGTTTTAAAGTTTGTTTAACTGTATTTAACTACTGCTTTAATGTCACACAAACACTTTTAAACATGCTTACAACTGCTTAAATGAGCCTTATTCTGGGGTAAAACAAATTTTTAAAGCATCATAGGTGTTGATCCCTGGACCATGCACACCATAGTCATGGGACTTAACACTAAGCCATCTCAGCTGTATACATGTTTCATTGTCTTTAGACTACACCTTATACTATAGGCATTCCACAGTACTGACCACAAATGGGACAGTCACTTTGTGTACATATGCACAGTACATTGTAATGTACTGTAGTTTGTGAACCAACATATACAAGTCTACATATGTATAACTGTTGCAAATTAATACAAAAAAACAATATATATATATATATATATATATATATATATATATATATATATATATATATATATATATATATATACACACACGTCAGTGATGCCTGCAGATAGAAATATATATATATATATATATATATATATTATATATATATATATATATATATATATATATATATATATATATATACAGTTACATCTATAGCCATATATATAAACATCAATGAACACACTTTGTGACACAGAAGTAATCCAAAGGAATTGAAGTGTACACAAAACACATGCAGCTCTGCTATTATAATTATTAATATTAACTTAATTCAGCATAGAAGGGATGGTTGTTATGCATGTGGAGATTGGGGTGGGGGTGGAATGATGGGTAATGAAATTATGCATCAAGGAGAGCCTGGGTTGGATGTTCAATAAGTGTACTGGAGGGGTATACATGGAGTATGGGGACAATATAAGAAAGAAACAAAACAAGAACCATTCTCATCCATAATACACCCTGTCAGGTCACATTGCAACACTTAATTCCACAAACATATGAACATTAACATGTATCATACATATGTACACCAACTGACTGTCACATTTGTTTCCAGTAGTGAGGAATGCCCGTAGTAAAATGTATATTCTAAACACCATAATATTTGTACATATCTCCAATGCCTTAGTAGTAAAGCCAGTGACTGTGGTGTTCATGGTCCCGGGTTCAAGGGCTTTTAATTAATTTTAAGGGGCAAAATTAGGGCTGTCAGATGCAGGCTGATAAAAGCACTTTTAAGCAGTTGCAAGCGGTTTTGCGCGGGTTTGCGTGACAGTAAGTGGCGCTTAAACACGGTTAAACAGATAAGCATATCGCAGGTTTAACCTTTGCTTAACATCACACAGATCTAGGGAAAACCTGCTTACAACTCTTAAATGTGCATTAATCACACTTTCCCTACCAATACCTGTTCTTAGAGATAAAATAATTACCACTTCCAGGATTAGAACTTGCAGCTATATACACCACCCTCAGAGTAACCTACCACTAAGCTACCTGAGATATACTTATGCCAGTTGTGTATTCAGACAGGTTAAAACACAAAAGGTAGGATTGTGTGGAAATAGGACAAATCGCCATGTACCCAAGATAGATACATGTTGATATATAGAGATATACATATATATGTAGATATATAGATAGGTTAAAAACATCTACACATCTATGGAGGTACATATAAATGTTTGCAATAATATATATTATATATCTATATCTATATCTATGAAGGGTATATGCCAATACACTATTACAAATATGTTCTATGGACATGACCCAAATAGGGTTAGTCACCAACACAACTACAATGACTGCAAATATCCATGACAGAAATACACAGACATCTTTCATTTAGCAAAACTTTATTACATTCTGATGTATTGCCAAAAGGATTCAAGGACTAGCAATATCTGTATGCTATACAGAAAGCATTTAACAGTGCCTTAATAAATCAGCCTGCAATTATCATAGTATTAGTCCACTAAGGGATAGGTGTTCACATAGGGAAACAACCCCCACACACATATAGAATATGTATAAAAGCAGTTCCTACACACCTGCATCTGCTATGTACACCCACCATCTCCCCCACACCCAAACTAATTACAACAATACATATTGTCATACCATAACCAATTTTTCACCCACTGTACGACATCTGCTGAAACCTTAACATACCTGGACAGAGACACACTAACATGGCCCTATGTGAAATAGTTGTTGTTATTCAATGGAACCTCTGCTGATGTTACAGGGTTGAACTAATCCTGTTTCAGATAGTTGAAAAGTAATTACACCAGGAAGTGTTACCAATTACTGATTATCAGCACAGTATGATACACATTTACACCAAACTAAGGATGTCTGGTGAGCACACTCTAAACCCCCTAATATATGCATAGCTATACAGCCTTGAGCTGGTCAAACATCCTGGCCAGACTGAAACATATGCAGAAGCATTAGGTACAGACAAACCCTGCACAAGTAGCAATGTTCAGATATATAACAGCAGTACTCACATTTAGACCAAATCTTCTAGGCATTACACACAATATATTTGTGTTTGTCTTCATACAGCTGTTGCAATAGATTTCAAACAACACTTCCAGGCTGTCTTCCTCACAAGTAAGGCAGAGGGACAACATCCAAGTGGAGTACTCAATTATACTCCATCGTTGCTGATGTGCATGTAATTAACTACTTTGGAACACCAATTGGTGATCAGGATAGCACGTTCCTGATCTCTAACTATAAAAGGATGCCTTGTCACACATTCAAACCATCTGTATCTACCTGCAGAACAGTATAAAATACCCAACAGAAGATTGAAACACAAACCAAAAACAATTAATATACCAGTCAATAACACCTCCAATTACTAAGAAGGTATGTAAAACATTTTGTATGTCTGTGTATGTAGTACCTGTTCTGTAACAATTACAGTGTAATCAATGCCTATAGTGGAAATAGCTATCTTGTAGCGATGTATTGTTGAGCAGTAGTAACACTTGTAGTATTTTATGCGTGTACTGCTGTAGGTCACAAGGCAAACTCCACATACACCACAAGGGATGACATATATGGGCTTGGAATTCACCAATTCTTTTCCAGCCACTGTCAGTGTCAGGGTTGGTCCAACAGGTATGTGCTATAACATGGGGATAGTATATGTTGATATATTGTAACAGTAGACATATGTATGGGTGTATTAGTGAGATGAACATGTCAGAGGTGGGCTTACTGTGCAAATGTGATTTGCATTGTGGGATATTGTGCCAATAACTGTGCAATGTACAGTATTTTAGGCAGATCTGTATTCCATTTTACATAGTATTTTTGTTATGTTATGCAAACATTAGTGATGTCTATTAGCAATTACAATACTCAATAACAGGATACATATAACTTGTATTCATCTGACAGCTTAGCAGCATGATAGCAAAGGAAATTGAAAGAGCTAGGTAACTATCCATGCACATAAGACATGTAATATCCACCTCACTAGTATTGTTTGCAAGCAATAACAGCTGTGCATGTGTACATGTTATGCAAATGTGTAGTGACCCTTGTTACAGGGCTGGCCCAAATGGCTATGTGCACACCTACATAGAGTGGATTTTGAGAGTAGAGACACACACTGGTTGAACTTTCAGGTTTGTGTAGCCTAACCTCTCATTGCCAACCTAACAGCTGCTTGCAAATACTGTATGTAAGGTTGTGCACAGTACTGGTAATGAAACAGGTTGCCTATCATCTTTAACGTTAATGTAACATCTGCAGTAGGAGTGTAAGATGTAGGAGACTGCTGCCCATGTGTACTAGCTACTTCATAGGTGATGGCTAACACTATCTGATTATATCCTGATCATGTTGATAGTGGCAGCAGAGTCTATTGATACTTGACTCTGCTTGGGGAGTGAGTGTCTCTGGCCAACAGAGCTCATGGTTCTGGTGGATATGTGAGTATATACCCAGAAAAGGATACAGACCTGTTGACACTTGCATCATCTGTAATCAACTATCAGGATGTGATGTGCTCCTCAGAGGAGGATTGCTGCTAAAGGTAGCTACTATGTTGATGTAATAGCCAGTGCTGTCACGTCCATAACACAAATATTTACTTGTGAGCATTACTGTCTAAAACATCTTTATAAGCAATAAGTAAACTAAATACAGTACTTCGTACTTGTAGTACTGAATGCTCATACAGGCATGTCCACTAGTCAGCTACTGGTGTTTACTAATGTCAGCTTTGTGTATGTGGCCATCCTGGGTGAATGTAATCTCTATGCCATGTACACTGCCTAACACCACACCCCACACATTGTCTGGGATGCAGCTACAGGGGTAAGCTGGAAGGCAGTCCAGTCTACAGCCATGACTGGACTGGACAGTCATGAGGTGTAGGTTAACACATACATCTCATCACCACAACCAACACATACCCTTACCAGAACACAGTAAGGACACCCACACATATGACCAGAAATCACACACGTTCACAGATGCTTCTAAGTATCTGGCCAAGCAAGAGACCTCCCAAGCTGGAATAGACAGACAACAAAATACAAAAACTGTATGACAAAGTTTGTATAACTGTGCCACACCTCAGAACATGTGGCCAGAAACATGCACAACAGTACTCATTTGTGAATTCAAACTCTAGCACTATGTTACACACCAAGCTATACGAGGGCAGACATACTCTCAGGTACCTGTCTGCCATGATTAGCCCCATACCCATACACGCAAACCACCTTTTGAACTATATGCATGGCTCTGGCATATTCCATGTTGTTGTGCAGGACATGTGATGTAGTAGCCTGGACTGCATGGAAACACACATGTAGGAACTGACAGGTCTTGTAGCCCATACAGGTATGTCCCAAGGCCTGGGTAGCATTCTGCCATTGGCCAGAATGATACTGCAGTACAGGGACAAAAGGATTGTATTCCACAATTGTCTAATGTACTGGTGTAATTCAAAGGGTATCCGGTATTTCTCTGAATGGGATAACATGGTTGACAGACTATGATGCTTTACCAGACAGGGCCTGCACCTGTCACCCCTGGGAATCTGGATACTGGCTAGAGCTCATGCTTCCCCTATAGTGCCTTCATCATGCAAAGTTCCAGTGAAAGTCCACTGCTGTAACAGGGACAGCCAAGCAATAAACTGCATGTCTCGCTACTCAATGATACATTTCAGAAACTCAATATGGACTCATTTACATCAGTCCTTAACATGGAGAACATATCTGTGCAGTGACCGAGATATGGCTCAATGCTCAGGAGAGCACCCCTGCATGACCATGTCATAACACATACCTCACCTCTTGGCCATTATCCTTTATTGGAACACACGGGCCACAGGTGCGTCCATATTCCTGAAGGATATGTACACCCCCACGCTAGTTGCGCTTGAATAACTTCAGATGCATTATGCTGAGTAACTACCTTTGTGCCAAAGTGGAATCCAAATTGCACCTTGCGACAGATCAACAACCATGCCTCAGAATTCCCAACTGTCATATTGTGCTGTAATGGGGAATATTAGGTTTGAGACAGAAAACCATAATAATGGCTACCCTCAGCTATCCCATTATGAACTGGGAAGACTCATGTACCAACACCTGTGCTCAGTGCATGTTGGATTTCATCAACCCCAATGACCTGGATCACCATAGTCACACAAACAGGGCTAACAGTATGCTACACATAGTCAGTCTCTAAAGCCAATGTTATGCTTCTTAAGAGTGAAGTGGTGACTGTCATGGCACCCATGCAGATGGACAATGCATGTGCAAATGCTGAATCCTACGCAAATGCACTTTAAGCGCTCACATAAGTGCAGTGATTGTGTCATTGAAACAGAACCAAGATTCAACCAAACACAAACAGGAAGGCAAACTGGTGGTACCCTGCCTTAAACTGTACCACAGAAGGCAGTAACTGTTGCAAGAGTAAACACACATGAGTGTAGGTGATCCCTGGTCAGCCTCAGTAAGATGCAGATACACCATATAAAACCACACAAAGCTACTGTGGAACTAATCAGCCACATATTATGAGGTCCACCACAGAGCATTCTATACCTGTGTCATGAATCGTAATGGCAACAACAAGACCTGCCATGCTTCACAGCACTATGGCATGAGAAGTACTGCACCTACAGAAATAGCACCTGTTCATCCAGATCAGGTTTTGGATAACCTAAACCCACTCTCACCTCCGCTCAACAGGTACACATATTTATATAACCATGTACACTACAGAGCCTCTGTAATAACAACTATGCATGTACAAGCTGCACTCTCTAAAGCCATACATACAGCTTGCATAGGACCTGTCAACATCCCAGGGTGTATCCTACACAAATGTCAGAACAATTTGCTCTCCACATACACATCATAGCTTCATGTTAGGCTGTGTACACACTGAATGGTGCACAGCAACAGTTATCACACCCCACAGAGGGGGAGACAACACTGATAATGGGAAATAGTGTACTACTACCCTGCTGAGTCTGGTCTGTAAGGCCATGAACCTTGATCAACTTATGTGATGTAGTGAGTACAGATGTAGATGACATTAAGGTTAATTCACATAGCATATCATGACCTTGCCAGGTCTTAGGACACCATCACCCATACTGTGTTCCAGCTAGACTCAGTAAACTAGATGTATATTCCTATGTCACAGGAGTGGTTGGCAACTGGACTGCTGGCAGAACCAACACTACAGAAGGTGTCAGACTAATACACGCACATCAAACTAGTGCCAGCTACAGTAATACAGTGTTAATTCCTGGTACTGCCCCTCATTGTTATCTATACCACAGAGACCAACACAGAAGGCATCTGCCTATTGAAGTTTGCAAATGACTATGAACTAGGAGCAATAGTTGACTCAATGAGTGCTGCGGGCGACATACAGAAGGGCCTTTGTGGGTCAGATGTATGGTGTGTGACGTATGGCCACAATTTGACAGCTAAGTATTGCATTGTCATCTCCTATGTTAAAAACCCTGTACCCATGAACTACCACCTAGGCAGTGGTCAACATAATGGAAACTGTGTGTGTATGGGATGCAGCTGGACAGTAGTCTTTCCTTTGATAGTTACTTCACCACACCAGTAAGGTAGTCATAAGTGGCACCCCTAATCATGACAGGGTGCCATCCATGAATATAGAGATCATTGTTCAGCCATACTCAACACTCAAGTGACCCATAATAGATCACATATTTTCTTTAAGGGTTATTGGCCATGTTCAGATGGCCTACACCGGCCTTCCCAATCCCTAGTTCCACTATGTAGCATGATGTCTACCCTGAATAAATCCCAGAGATGTTGGACATGGTACACTTACACATCCTGATTTCAAATAAACACATACTTCATGGACATCTACCTTTCTAGTACAAGGATCACAACATGCCTGGCAGATCCCTGTCCCATACGCTTTACATACTACTGCCATACTATGCATCCCTGTCCAGCAAAACTGCACATTGCCCCTCTTTGAGACATGGTGTGATGAACGCATGGCAAATATATCAGTAACCCTATGGATCAGTTCTGTAGCACTGCTTGAACTGGCCACTGAAACTTAACTGTCTGTTGGCTACAGCTAGGTAACCTTTCAGCCTAGGCTCATAAATGGCCCAGGACATATAGCCTACTAGTTCACTATGACCATACATGCTACAGTTGATATCCAACCCTGCAAATACCATCAAGCTAGCCATTGTCCCATATGTTTCACATGTGCAACACAGGTAATACATGGGAGGATGCTAAACTGCTGTACAGTGCCATGTAGATGTATATGGCAAAACACATACATGTAAAACTTTCCATGAGCAAGTCTACAGGGTCACAGGTCATGTCCCTTAAGGCTGTGTATGACTATATATGTGACATATATACAGCATTAAGGTCTATTGTATTAATGTGAACACATCCAGGCATGTGCTGATCGGTAAAGACACCAGTACAGGCAAACAGACATACCCACATCAAGACAACATCCACATGAAGTATGAGCAATGTTATCACTTGACACACGCACATATGGTGATAACATCAAATCACCAGTATGTATCAAATGTGTGTGAGTAAAACATGTCAGTGGTGTTAGTGTCATGTAGATTTTCAAAGACTTATTTGTAATCTTAATAAATGTGATACACATGTATGTTCAGCTGTACTTCTGTACTTCTCTGTGAGTTACTGTGACCTGTCTCCATCATTATGTCTTCCAGGTATGCCACATGCCAGGCTGTCACCATACACCCGCTTGGAGGATGAGGTCCTCATTCCACACCACCTTGACAACCATGTAACACTCTTCAGCCATGTGCCACAGGATGCACAGCAGCAGGATGCCCTGTGGGAGGAACTGCACAGGCGGGTAAATTATGTTGTCGGCCACAATTGCACCTATCAGCAGGTGCACCAACACTGCAGTGACATCATTAGATGGGCAAAACAGTGTGCAAATGCAATTGCCAGGGAACAAGGTGCAACAGGTGGGAGGCCACTCACCCAGCCCCCACTCACACATACCAAGGAGCTACTGGCCAACCTGGGAACACCTGCAGAACTCCATCCACAAACTTTAGCTGGTATTATGGAGGTGAATGTCTCACAACCACTGAGCCTGGAGTTGCCTGGTAAGTCACTACTGCACATATAATACAACTATATTTCATATAGTTACATGTGTTACTGTACAATATGTAATGTAACATCATATGCAAGGCATGTATGGACACATGCCACATACTATAGTTTGCTACTTTATATATGCACAGATGTGCATACTCCATAGTATAGTCTATTGTACTGGCTTATGTGCTAACATGCACATTGCACCCTGTAGCTATCACACAGGTGTAGATAATGATCTTACTGCTGTGACACTCCTATTTAGGTACCTCTGGCATTTTGCAGCGACAGCAGCCTGTTGTGGATAAGATTGTTATCATTTATCAGGCTTGATAATGCACAGATCATATTAATTGCATGCTATCTGCCATGTGGCCAATTAGCACATGTACACATAATGTATGGTGGTCCTCTTAATATAAACAGGTCAGACCTGCAATGCATCACAGTAGTTACCCATGTGAAATAATTGAAGACTATATAAAACATCTACACTAAACTTTACAAACTGTCATTGCTAGATGTGTGGACAGCTGTGAATACAATGGAGGAGGTGTGGTTTACTGTAGGGACATGTACTACAGATCAGCATTACACATGTGGGGAATAATAACAGTGCTATACAGAGAGCATATGTGTGCACACACTCTTTTTGGAGCTGGAGTATGACCAGCCCACAGGATTTAGCCTTGTAGATTATACCCTTGCTATGTATGTAACACAATGCATTGTGCTATCTGACATGTCCATGACATTTAGTGGGCTGACTGCAACACTGCGCAACTATTCTGTAAAATATATCTCACATCCCAAACATACCACCCTTTGTCTGCATAACTCTGTCCTCAGTGGAGCATATGACATCTATGGGTGTATGTCATATGGGACAACACTGACATGTGAAATAGATGCCCATCACAACCATTGGACAAAACATGTTTACACATGGCCATGGAGGATGGCCAGAGACATGAAGCAACACACACAGTAGAAGTGATGTACATGTGTGTACACCTTGTTGTACATTGGCTCAACACAATACAACTATGGCCTTTATGTAATGGTGATGTTGCAGATGTGAAACACTAAACATCACACAGGCCTGTGCACAGCTTGTGTAGACATGACATCAAACCATCACATATCATGTCCTGAACATCTTGAGTGTGTCACGACATGATCCAAATACATACATGTGTTGCACAACATACACATACAACCACATCAGGCCACAGATACAGGTACATTCACTTTGCTGGTGTCAGACATCACTGTCATGCTTGCTCCTCATGTGTGTGAGGTACACAGATGACATGTGGGACATGGAGTACTGCTAAGTTAGCCATGTCTGGGCATAGTTGACAGGCATCATCAGTATGGTTGCAGATGTGCAGGGCTGTCATCTGTATACCCTTCAGTGACCTGTGTCACACATTTCACATTAGGGTTTAGTGTGTATACACCTCAGTGGTGTGGGTCACATTCCACATTAGATATGCATTGTATCTGAACACAGTCATGGCTATGAACTGTGTCTGTAACTCACACTGTATAGCAATAGTGAAGCCACATGATGCCCTGCAATGGCTATGCACATCAGCTCAATGTGCAGTATGTCACTGTATATCTGTAGGGTCAACTGACAACATTGTGTCAGCTGAAGATCCATGTTAGTATAACATATCCTTGCATTGGGACACCATTAACTCACTGTATATTTGAAAGGATACCATTGTGTTAAACATGTATTCATGTCATTCAACACGTCAGCAGATGACATGTCATACTACATGTGATTGGCAAGGTCATATGCCATACATCAGGCACCTGGTGTACTGTTAACCTGTGCTGGTCTGTGGCACCATTGTAAAGTATGGACAGCCATGTCAAACGTGTGTACGGCCACATTCACATTGTCTGTAGACCCAGCTCAGAGGTAAGCAGAATAATGTTGAACAAACATGCACTGCTTTGGGGGAGATATGCAAGGTAGGGCTCAGGCAAACATAGTATTCATTCAACTTACCCTTCTGCTCATGTCCTCCTTACACATAGGGGCAGTGGCCAACACAAAGCATCAGTGGCAGATGTACAAAGGTCAGCGATGGTCTGTTAACATGTGGGGTATGTTGCACAAAACATGGCAGTTCGGTGCAACGGTGCATAGTGCATGCATTGTGTTGCAGGTTTGAGGCATAACCTACTAACACAAATGGCGCAACACAGGGATGTATGCTAACTACTAGTATAATTGTGTAAGGTGCATGCCTTCTGCTATAACACATGCATGCTGTTGTGGGCAACTCAGGGATGTATGATAGCTACCACTATAATTATCTAAGCTGAATGCCTTCTGCCATATCACATGCATGTTGCATGCCATTGGGTGCCATAGGATATGTCTCTGTCTGTGTCTGTCTGTGTCTCTCTGTACTGTGCTGTATAACTTGTAATGTACAGTTCTTGTCTGCATAACTTGTAATGTGCAGTTCATGTCTGCCCCTCATAGGTGTTGATGTAGGTGCATTGCCCTCCTGCAGTCCACCTGATGTTAGTGTCCCCACAGCCTCTAACAGTGATGATGAAAGTATGATTGAGGCACAGGCAGGGTTGTCAGGGGCTGAATCTGTATCATTGGTTGCCATTCCAAATGCATCCCTCTCATCCCTGCACAAAGTTCTCATGCCTACACATACCCCATCACCAGTGGCCATAGAGGAAGGACAGTTGGCAGGTGGTAGCATGGAACAGGAAAACGTGGAGACTATGGAAGGTGTGCCTGCACACCATGATCCCAGGCAACTGACTGGTGATGTCCCACACAAGCATGTGCCCAGTGCTGCACATAGGAGGACCTCTGGCCAACATGCCCCTGCAAGACATAGCACATCAGCTGGTGTCACCAGACGCATGTTTTGGGCTGTAATGGATGCACAGGCATGTGCTGAATGGCACAACAGAGGCTTCAGGGGGCTGCTGTCTGTTCTTTAACAGACAACATCCAGGCAATTGCAAATGCTCACCATCATCTTGCAGATGTTTTGGATTGATGATTGGGTGACATGGTGGGAGTCCTTGACCGTGGCATGTCAATCCTCGAGTGTGGAATGTCTGTGCTGGAACATCTGGTGGGAGTGAGGCATTGGGCGCATGGATGTAGGCCAGCTACATCACCTGTTGAAGGTCTGCATTAACATGCTACTTCACATGCCCGCTTCCATAGTGGCGGTAGCAGCAGCAGTGCAGCTGGTGCTGCGCTGTCCACACCAGGACACAGCAGGCCACGTGCACATGGTCCTGGACGTTCCCAACAGGGACGCAGTTCCAGTGGACATGTGTCATCAGACAGTACCCAATCTGGAGCTCTGCCTGGTAGTGCCCGTGCAACCCCTAACAGGCGCAAGTCACGTGGCTGTGCCCGGACACCGTGAACTGTGAAACCTGCCCTGTATAGTCTGTAGCTGTCAATAATATCCCTGTATAAGCCAGCCACATGCCAGACCTGTGTGCATACATACACGCACACACCAGAAACAAATGTAGGGCACCTCAACACACACACACACACGCATAACATCCACAGTCACCCAATGAAATCAAAGGCCCTAACCCACACACACAATATCATCCAATGGTGCAGCCTAGGCCTCTGGCAAATATTATCACACTGTGCATATGATGATGCCTGTACCACATCCCTGTCATTCACACCATCGGTGCAGGGACATGCTCATATGGTCTGATTCAAAGGGTAAACATACTAGGAAGACAATTGTAGATTACAATTGGTGAGTAGTGTTGACAGGCAGCAGGCATACCATGTACTACAGTTTTAGAATGCATTTTGTACTTTTGACAGTATGTATCATGTGTAACAACAGTAACTGCATGTTGATTTTGATGTTCTGCCTTCCTCTTTCAGGTGTAATTGCATGTGCCAGGGGATGTCAGTGTTTGTGGTTAGTGTCCCATATGTAAATGCAGACTACTCACAGGTCTGTATGACAATACCTGCATGCACTTTGTAGCTTCCACATCACAGTTATAACCTCCCAAGTTTCAAACATGTTTACTGATCCAAGAGCATGATAGCTGTGTAGTAAGCTACTGTGGCCAGAGCCGTCACATCCATAGTTGGTGACATCACAGGTATAGTTACCTTGAGCGGGGAGTAGGTAAAAGAGTGGTTTAGCAGATGACAAGGGTAAAGGCCAGTGAAAAAAGTGGCTTCTCATTGGGAAGCAGTAATAACCACTCTCATGACAGGATGCATACACATCCATGGATTCACAGACACAGTAACACACCCACACACTCAGAAATTCACAGACACAGTAACACAAACTCTGATACACACACACAGTTGCCAGTGGTGGGATGAGAACCCCTGCTTATGTGCAAATCATCATTACAGTACTACGCAATTGCAAGACATGCCACAGAGATTACACATGTACAGGTAGTCAGAAAGGCCTAATATCAAGGACATCAACAGGGATACTAGATTACGGTGAGTGTATGTGGCGAGGGAGGTCATCAGTAGGCTATGTAACAACAAGCCTCACCCCAGGGTGTGCATGTTTACAGGCGGTTAGAATACCCTTCTAAGATTGATGACATCAACAGGGATACTAGATTGCACTGAGTGGATGGGGGGGGTCTTATCATTTCACTATGGTAAAATACAGCCTCACTCCAGAAACTGGACAGCCATAGACACACACACACACACACACACACACACACACACACACACACACACACACACACACACACTGTGGCATTCGCAAGGATATACACCTATGTCACATACATACAGACACTTGACATGTGTGAGATTCAAACACCTGCCTATGTCTTGCTTTCTACACTTCACTCTGTACAGATGTCTACAGCAGTGTACAGGAGAGTGAAAAACATTTGGGATGTATTCCCCATCATACGTGACCAGGGCCGGTGCTACTATTTTGGTGGCCTCCAGCAAGTTTCAAGTTGGGGCCCTACCCAGGAGAATATAAAAAGTGTGACCATATTGCCATCACGCCTCCTTCCCTATCAAGCTCATGAAGCACCATTTAACAATCACTGTGTAGTATTATTACATTCAGACCATTAAAAAGACTTGAAATGTCAAGGTATACACTGGCTGGCATTTAGTACCAATGTTACGTTATGACAAGCCCCTGTACCACAGTAAGGTAGCCACTCACAATGGTACACACACACACTGACTGGGACTGCACAGTGGTGCAGCAGTTAATTTTGTTACCCCCACCAGCAAGAGGTTCTCTGGTTCGATTCTCAGCTGGGGTGCCTTCTGTGTGGAGTCTGCATGTCCTCCCTGTGTTTGTGTGGTTTCCTCCCACATTCCAAAGACATGCTTCTGCAGCATTTCTCCCTGGGCCTCTGCTAAAATAAGGCTCTGTCCTAGTCGGACCTTCCCGGTCAACAAATGTTAAATAAATAAAATTTAGTACCAATAAATTATGACAAGCCACTGTACACCAGCAAGGTAGCCACACACAGAGGTTCACACACTGACTGGCATTTAATACTAATGTTACATTACGACAAGCCCCTGTACCACAGCAAGGTAGCCACTCACAAATACACACACACACACTGACTGGCATTTAGTAGTAATGTTGTTACATTATGGCAAGCCTCTGTACAGCATCAAGGTAGCCAGTCCCGCAGAGGTACACAAAGACACCCACACAGACTCCCTCACACAGGACAGAGACACGAGGCAGACAGTTACACAGACTCGCAGACAGGACATGATCGACAGCACTACAGTAAGACTGAACATTAAGAATTTAAAATACTGGGCTTATAAACTAATAATGATGCTAGAATAAGATTTTGCAGTAGCATGTGTTGTGTGACCCCACATTTTTGAAGAACAGACCAAAACTAACAAACATCTGGACATTGTGCAACATTCTTACAGCCCCTACCAACCTCCTAACCTCTCAGCATAATTCCAAAGCTGAAAATAACTGCAGAACAAAGGTGTAACATCAGGGATGGTTACAAACATTGCTATGATAAACTTAGAAAGATATTAGAATAACAGGGATTGCATTAGCATTCATTACAATAATCAGTACATTCTGCAGAACTCTCATAGTCCCCTCAAAAGTCTCAGCATAATTCCAGAGGAGATACAAACAAAAAAAAAAAACAAGGACATAACATTAGGGGGTTTAAAACATTGTGGTTATGAACTAATAAAGATGGTAGGATGGTAGAATAACAGATTTTTCGAGTAGCATGCATTGTGTAAATTCACATTTTTGATGACTAACAGACCAAAAATACAGGTCAAACATCTAAATATTGTGCAACATTCTCACAGCCCCTACTCCTCTCTTCTAACCTCACAGCTTAACAATTCCAGACAAAGCCCAAAAAAAAAAAAAAAAGAAAATGCAGAACAAAGGCATAACATCAGGGATAGTTTGAAACTTTGCTATGATCAACTTCGATAGTAGAACAGGGGTTGCACTGGCATGCATTAAGACATCTGTACCTTCTGCAGAATTGTCACAGCCCTTACCCCCCAGTATCTCAGCACAATAAATCTGGATGAGGTGAAAGTAAAATAAGAACACAAAGGCATAACATAAAAAACAATGGGCAGGATTCACGAAGCCTCCATGTAAGAGTTACAAGGCTTACACGGAGGCTGCAGTTAAACGGTGTGACGTCAGCATGTCATGCATATGCATGAGGGCATGCTGAATCACACCTAAGGCTTACACGGTCTGTGGAAGACAGTAGGGGGCGTGTCTGTAGGCCGAGCCCTGCAAGTGCCCACGCCCCCAGAAGAGTAAAAGTGCCTAAAGTAAACCCCCACGACAGAGTACATGGAAATGTGAATAAACACAACACAACACATGCCCCCACAGACTATGAACATAAAATTATATAAATGAACATGTTATATTTTTCTTAAATTGTAAAGATGTTTGCCCGTGAGTGCGCTCGTTTGCGCGGGCGTGCCCATAGCTCAGCCAGTTAGCAGTAAGTGGAAAAGCATATAAGAACTAACTATGCAAAGTAAGCCAAAAAGCAATAGTGTAGCAGTAGAGATGTTGGCTGAAGAGCAGGCAGTCATGGTTCGAGCCCCCACAACATCAATTTTTATTTTTACTGAAATAAGCACAAAACAAGTCCCTGACATATATGTACACATATAAAATTATATTTTATGTAAAATGTAATGAAATAGGCCATTTATTTTGAAGAAATGTGAGATAACAAAATAATAACAAATGCCAGATGTGCCTATAGCTGAGCTACAGTTTAACAAGGTGAGTGCATGTGCCCGTAGGTGAGCAGTGGTTTAACAGGTGCAAAATGAGTGCCCATAGGTGAGCAGTGGTTTAACAGGTGCAAAATGAGTGCCCGTAGGTGAGCCGTGGTTTAACACGCTGAAACTGTGTGCCCCTAGCTGAGCTGAGCGTAATATGCGTGCTGACAGCCAAATGAGGTGTAAACCAGTGTAACCCATTTGCGCGGAGCTGCGCACCGCGCCAACAAGCTAACCGACGGGCAACGTTGAGCAAGCTGTAACAAAACTGCCTTTACACAGACACACCCCCTAGCCTGTCTAGACAGTCATAAAATATAAAAAGCAGTGGCCAGGTTTGAACCCAGGATACCATGCACCATAGTCAAGGTACTGAACCACTAAGCCATGACAGCTGTACTTAGAAATGCAGTAATAGCACATATATAGGAATGAATAGAAAGAGGAGCATCACAAAGCAGGTTTTGTGAAGCTGATACAATTCCAAAATGGCCAATCACAGATAAGTGCAGGAAAAATGGCATATATAAGCCCCATAGGCGGGAATACACAGCATAACCGATTGAAGAACTAACTTGCAGCCAGAATGTCATGAGTAGGTGAGGGTAGTTGCTTCCAAGCACAGAGGTGGGGCATTGAGGAGTCCAGATATATAGTCTGGCTCCTTGTCCACAATCATGAGGCCCAACTCATGCAGGGCCAGGTCCTGTGGGGAGCATATAGGGCTGAGGCGTGGGACCGGTTGGCTCCTGATCTCACCAGTGCCACAGGGATTCCAAGGACTGGTGAACAGGTCTGTCACCACCATGCAGACCTGAAGAGACGTAAGCAGGACCAACTGAACCTTTGGATCTAGGAGGCCCCGGCAAATGCCCAATGCCCCACTATTGAGTAAGTTACATCTAATTATGTATGAAAGAAATTAACTTAGCTGATATTATGGAGATGTGTATTCCAATATTACTTTATTTATATTACAGCTGCAGGTATCTGTTCTGCGAACCGCAGAGCCTATGACGATAGGCTGGTGTGGTTGCGCCACCAGGCAGGTCAGTAATCCTCTCCCTGTAACTGTAAATAAATATAAAAGTATGACAGTTAGCAAAAGAGTGCAGTGTAGTCACTAAGTAATAAAATGTGCAAGTAACAGTGTAAGATTGTTTGCAAGTATTGCTTGATTACAAAAGTGTGTTGCAGTCTGTAATCCAAACAGAAAAATGAAAATGTCTGAAATAAAGATGCCCCACCTGTAATATAATAGTACATAACCTGGAGCAGGCTGAAAAGTACAGCTGCAGAAGATGAGCAAATCACATGTGTGAAATATATCCCTGTTGAAATACTGAAACATGTGAGACTGTTGGAAAGGATTGTAATAACTACAGGTAAAACATGTCAATAAAGCCTAGAAGTAAGTACTATCCTGCATTGTAAAAATAAAACAAGTGAGAGAGTGTGAGAAAGAGTTATGAATCCACCAATAAAGTAGTAATAACTCCTGAATAAAGTATACTGCAGTCAGTACAGAATGAAATGAATGTGACAAGCAGAACCAAACTGCGAAATGTGTTCAAAATGTTCCTGCAGCTGGAATGTGTACCTAAAATCTGGATATGTTGAAATCAGTCTGCAATATGCAGATAGTATGATTGTCTGAAATACCAAACATCCACAGTTGTCTATAGCTATATAAAGCAAATGTAGCAGGATGATGTAGCTGAACAGAGCCAGGTATGAACGTGTATGAATAAAAATAGAAATGTATATTGATGTAGCAGCAACATTCCTATCACCAACTTGAAGCAGTTATCACATAGGAAACTGTAGGTAGAACTGTAGTGTGTGTATATATCTACAGCTATTAGAAATGTACAGCATATGTATTGGTATTTGAAGGTGTTAATCATATTTTCTTCACCCTACCCTATAACCACATATAATCCATTCCACGTGAAATTGGTATGTGCAATCACAATTAACACCCCTGGACATTTGTCCTGTTGGGTCATACATATTTGCATGTACATTGATGCATCTGCCCTGTTCATACATCCAAACCTGATGGCCTGTTGCCATCAGTCAACCCTGCATGTTGTTGGACTGTGTATTGCTGTTCAAATTATGCATGTGTTATGCTCGCTGTTCAATGGTGTGAATATCTGGGTGTTTGGTTAATGGGAATACTAATGCATGCTGTTACAACTAATTGCGAATGGTATTGTATGTTACTAACCCAAACTGTCATGACATAATGCAAAACATAGGACGACAGGGAAGGCGGGTTCCAGCGGAACCACCTCTCCCACCTCAGCTGGCGAGTGCACCTGGCAGTAGTGCCCAGTCTGGACCGTCCTCTGGTGTCCCTGTGCCACCTGTGGGTGGAAGCGCTGCAGGGGATGGGGCTTGTCCCCCCTCTGCAAGTGTGGCCGAAGGAGAACCACCACTCACCCTCCGTAGCGTCCAGACTGTGGTGCATATGGAGATCCAGGAATCTGTTCTTGGGCCCGTACGCCAGCTTGAGGCACAGGTGGCACAACTAACGGGCATGCCTGTTGCCCGGCCTACACAGCCTCCAGCACAGCCCCGTCCTGGGCAGTGAAGGCACAGTGGCAACTGCCCATGGGTGGGGATATCAGTTCCACTGTTGCCATCTGTGGGCTCATGGGCTCTGGATATCCAAACATCCGTCCCCGTCAATTGTGTAACCCCCCCACACATGTCATACACAGCCCCTGTATGTGTCTTGTTTGTCTTGTCTGTTGACCTACCCAACCTACCTCCCCAGCTATACCAACTTCCTTTACCTGACATATCACTCTCACCTGAAAAAAAAAGGAAAAAAAAAAAAAAAGGGCACACTGTACCCACAAAATAATTATGCCCCATACATAGCTGCCCATTTTGCACACATGTCTGCTGGACATGGAAACTGTCAATTACAATTGGCTGTACAACAAGTATTATTGTTGTCCTTACACCTCTCTCAGGGGTGGAAGGTTTCAAATGTCACACCAAAGTACATACATATGCACAGCTGTTGCTGATGAAGAATGGGCAGCTATGGGCCTTGCCTACATCCCTCCTGCAAAACCCAAGCTTGTTTCCCTACTGTCTTACCCTCTTTGTGACCCCTTTTTCACCAGTTTCCTGTCTCCCCATTTTCATTTCTTTCATAGAAAATAGCGCGGGTGCGCGCACGAGTAAGCACTTTTAAGCAGTTGTAAGCGGGTGTGCGCAGAGCTGAACACCAGTGCGCATGCGAGAGCTCCGCGCAAACCAGCGCTAACCTGGTTACAACTGCTTAAAAGTGCCTTAGTCACTCTGAATGACAGGTCCTGTAGTCAGTTCAAAAGCAAAATAAAATCCCACTATCAGTCCCGAACCCAGGACCTTGGAAACAGTAGTCTGCATGACTTACCACTAAGCCATGACTGTTATATAAGAATATTGTGCTACAATAAATATATCATGTAATAGTAGGAATGAATGTAAATGGAATATAGGATGTGTAATACACAAAGCATGTCATGTATATTTACTGTCAAATCTAGTGGATTTCTATAATAGTAGTGTGTGAACAGAAACAGCCATGCTAGTTGGTAGCTAGTAGGTAATAATGTCACTGTAGTACCTTGCAAGCCACACACCACAAGTCCCACAGGAAAGCACACACACCCATATTAACAGTAGTAGTAGTAGTTGTAGGTGTCAGTTTACATACACACTTAGTACAGGAAACAGGAGAGATGAATGGAGAAATGTTAATCTACAACACATCCTGAATTATGAGAGAGATACTATCCTTTACACTAACAGAACAGTGTCCACAGCATACCAGCATGGTCCCCGCTCTTACAATCTGAAAGGGCAACGCCCATCTCACATACCCTTTTATAGCACTGTCCTGAAATCACAGTGAGAACTGCAATCAGTACACAAATGGCTGCATGCAATCAGCAAATGCTGGCTAACAATTGGTGCAGATGCCATCACATGGACATATGCAGATACCTACAAAAGCATCCTGTACTCCCAGTCCACGCATGCAATACATTCATTGCACCATCTGGAGGCAGAAAGAGAGAGAGAGAGAGAGAGAGAAAGTAAAAAAGAAAATAAAAACACAAACAAAAGCTACACTTAAGAAAACTAAGTTGAAGCTGTCATCAGTGACAGTATCAAGCTGGGCTAGCAGCAGCAGGAACCTATACAAACAGTAACGCAATCAGCTGTGACAAACACAGGTAATGTAAAGTAACAATTTAATAGTCTACATATTGTGAACCCCCCATATGTGTTATTGTTCTGTATCTAGATGTATGTCTATGTGATAAGTTGTGTGTATGTTGTTTTACCCAAAGGGGATGACTATACATTTCATGCCATTCAGTGTTAGGCCATGATTCTGGCACCAGGCCTGTCTGTAGGATGTGTGTGTCAGCTGGTGTATCGACTATGGTGCCTAGTTTTCAGTCATCTGGGAACTTTGTCATCCACAACCCGCCCATGTTTGTTTTCACATCTGAGAAGTAAATACCAAACAAGAGGAGTCCTAGGACAGAGCCCTGTGGGATACCACTTGTGACTAGCTTTGAGTCTGACATGGCTCCCGCAAGTTTGACTTTATGGATTCTGTCGTTTAACCAGTTTGCAACCCATCATGTGACATATGTATTAACATTTAAGCTGATGAGCTTGTCTATGATGCCTGAGTGTGGTATTGTGTTGAAGGCCTTAGGCAAGTCCAGGTAGGCTGTATGGACTGCTTTGCCCTCATCAATGGCTGTAGTGACTGTTTTGAAAAGGTCAACCAGGTTCAAAAGGCAGGATCAGCCCTTCACAAGGCCAAACTGGGTGGGGTCAAGTGTCTGTAGGTCCCCAATGTCGCTGTATATGAGTCACATAATGAATCTTCCCATAGCTTTGCAGATCAGGCTGGTTAAGCTTATGGGGCGGTAGTTCCCAGGGTCTGTAGAGGTGCCTCCTTTGTGGAGTGGGACCACTGTTGCTGTACGCCAGTGATCAGGTACATATCCCGTAGTAAGGCTAAGGTGAAATATCATTTTTATATGCGGTTGTAGCTCCTCTTGAAGTTCACGTAGCACACATCCAGGGATACCATCAGGTCCCATTGATGCTGTGTGTTCTGCTTCGCTGAGGGCAGCCCTCACCTGGACATCTGAGATGACAGGGAGGTTACATTCAGCTGTGATAAGTATTTCTTCTTTTGGGGGAGAGGGAGGGGGGATATTTGCACTGAACCTGTCTACCAGAATGTTGACAATATCTGTGGGTACATTGAATTTTATGTAGTTGTGTACTAACTCTGAGCATATCTGAGGCTTTTGGTCCATGTTTCTAACAAAACTAAAGAAGGCCTTGTGGTTATCTTTAGTGTCCTTGGCCATTTTCCTCTCAGAGTTGGCCTTGGATGTTGTTATGAGAGAACTTAGCTTTTTACTAGTGCTGACCACAGATGCCTTCCCTTTATGTGATTCTGCTCTGTCTTGCAGTAGCCTCCTTCTATCATTATACAATTTGTCTTTGGCGGGGGTCCACTAGACAGGATGCTTAACCTTTGTGCATAGGTTCTGGGTTAAAATTGTGTGTGCATGTTCCATGCATTCTGGGGGATGTCCATGGGAAGCATTGGGGGTCAGCATTGTGGGTTGTGGCTTCCACTGGCCCAGTGGGCTGCATGGATACCATCTCAGTCCTAACAAGTGAAAATCTGTCTATTCACATATATTTCAAAGTAGTCTACTGTGCTGGTGGTGGTGGTGGGATATGTATATCCAGGCCGATTAGTTTGTGTCCAGATCACACTAGTGGATGATGTTCCACATACAGTACCTTGTTATGAACCCCCAGAGTGAGGTGGTGCATTGGACTTGTCTCAGTGTGCTGACTGATGGGGCTTGGTATGGAATGTGGCAGGTATTGTTGCACAGGTGTTGGCTGAGCACTGATATCTGGCCATGTACATGTGTATCCACCAAGAGACACACACGTGCTACATATGGGAGTAGTAGTATATCACTACAGTTGAGTATCATGTATAGTATGTGTGCCATATTTTGCTGTCATAGTTTGCTGATATCCTGTTTGTGTTCTCTTTCAGGGACATGGCGTCAGCTTAAATCCTGCCTACTCTGCTGCAGAAGATGAAGAGATACACCAGAGCCTGGTGCGGGATTATGACATACTGTTTTCCCACACCAGCCAGAATCAGCAGGAGAGGGCTGCACTGTGGCAAGACCTTGTCCGTAGGGAAAATGACATTGGCACGCATAATAGGACATATGAGCAGGTACGACATCACTGCAGTGATTTAATCAGAAATGTCCATCAGCATGCGTCGGATATCCACAGGCAACAGGTCGCCACAGGAGGTGGGGTGGCCACACATTCCCCCTCACCAGACTGGAGTGGCTACTCCTAAGTGTTGTGGCTCCAGCCCAGGAACAACAACAGCAACACACCTGCATTATGATGGAGGCTGGAGCCACACAGCAACACGACATGGAGCGTGCAGGTAATATGCCATATGTACACTTGACTGTTCTGTACACTGTTAGTTTATGCATGTGTAAGGTGTGTCCTTGGTATGTAGCTGTCAACATAGTATGTAATTGTGCAGGTGTGATATTGCCAATATCAGCAGCTGACATGTGAAAGGCAACTGTTGTACTACTGAACTGTATCATACACAGTATCAATGGCACAGTTGTGCCCACTGTGGTTATCCTTGACAATTATTACTAGTTACCCTCCTTTTGTAGCTTGTTCCATGTTTTGAGGTTGTACAACACAGTATGAGGTGTAACCTGGTAGTGTTAGGGTGCTGTTGTGAGCCTTGACCCAGTTTTCTGTTACAGGACAGATATCAACATTCTCCATACTGGGTGGGTTTACACTGCACACATCTTGCTGTTTAGACTTCTGGCATTGGGTAGCATTACATCTAGGTTCTTATCCCTTGTGATACCTCTGGAGGTGGGTTTGTGTTTTGAGCCTTACCTATTCAGGGCACACTGTGGGTAACGACAGCCTTTGCCAGTATCCATGCAGCCTGGACTGATAGGTGCACGCCACCCCTAGCAGGTGGAGCATCATGTCATGCTCAGCATGTCATCCCAGGCTGGCACACATTGGATCCCCTTTGACTAACTGCAATACTTCAGCCAATTATTGCAATTGATCATCCCATCGTCATATTGTGGCATCATGCTTGGTGAGGGTAGGATGTTAGTTAGGGTCCTCAAGTGTGCATATAGTACATGGTGTTACATTACTTAACACATGGCATTCATGCCTCAGGTGGTGCTGCAGGGCTGCCTCTGTCGGATGCACATATTACACTCCCTGTACATGTTTGAGAGCAGGTTATGTCATTTTAGGCATCCATGTTATTATATGAGTGAGTCAGAGAGGGGTATCATTCCCAGGGTTCCTACTGAGCCAGTGTGTGTGCTATGTGTTGCCTCTTTGCCAAGGCCAAGGCATACTGGGCATGCCTCCTTCTGCCTACTGGGGCAGGCTCAGGTTGTTCCTCCTCCGAGTCACGCTCTGCCTGTGATGGCCTTGGCAATGGTGGGGGGCTGTTTGGCCCGGCCTTATGCTGGTCCTGCTGCAGCTGATTTTGCAAGAGCATATTATGTAGCATAGCACATACCATGACAATTTGGGTACATGTAGTTGGTGAGTACTGCGAGGCTCCACCAAATGTGTCCAGACACCAGAACCGTGACTTGAACAGCCCAAACACACGCTCTATTACATTACGTGTTTGTGCGTGTGCCTCATTATGGCGTTCCTGTTCAGGTGTGTGCGTTTCTGATGGGTGTCATCAGCCACGGCTCCAGTGCATAACCTGCATCCCCCACTAGGTGTCCGTGTGGGATGTCCCCATTGGCAAATGTCTGGTACAGCTGCGTCAAATGCCAGATATGGGAATCATGGTAGCTCCCAGGGCAGCCAGCACACACATTCATTATTATGCCCTGGGCATCACACATGACCTGGCAGTTGTTGGAGTGGAAGCCCTTGTGGTTAATGTAGGCCCTACCCCGCTCACCGGCTGGTGCTTTGATGCGTATGTGCGTGCAGTCTATTGCACCCACTACCTCAGGGTATTCCGCTATTTGCTGGAAGAGACGTATATTGCTGGCCAATACCTCATGGGCATTGGGGAAATATACATGATCACCGACATGTGCTGACATGGCATCCAGGAACTGGTGCAGTACCCTGGAGGCTGATGCCTGTGATATCCCCATCATATCACCAGTTGGTCTCTGGAAGGTACCTGTTGCTAGTATTCTTAGGCCAACACATACCTTGGTTTCCACTGGGATGGGTTCCCCTCTGTTGGTTCTGTGTGTGAGGTGTGGCCTGCACAGCTCGACAATTTGCTGCAGGAGGTCTCTGTCCACTCTATAGTGCTCTACTATCTCCAGTTCATGTAACCCGTGGTAGGTGACCCTGGGCCTGTACACTCTTCTCCGTCTCCTCACTGTGGGCAGCCTGGCACCATTTGCATTGTCACCACCCTCAGCATGTCGCCTATGTCTCCTTATGACAGCTATGGCAGCCCCTAGCATTTCTGCTCTGAGTTCAGCTTTTTCAGTTTTCACTTCTAATAGCTTACTCCTGTCTTGCAGTGTCTCTTGAGAGAAACATCTTGCACTGCTGTTTGCAGAGTTTTAAGTGCTTGGCTGAGCTACTATTCTGCCTGTGTAATTGCCTGCTTCTAATTGTTTTCACCTGCTAGCTCCAGCAGTATTCCCTGTTAGCTTCCTACTAATTCTGTTGCTTCCTTTTTCCTTTCTGTTTCCTCAGGGGGGAGCAATGCGCATACCAGCAGAAACACGCTCACAGTGGCTTACACGCGCGCACACATGCTTACACGGTTCAGAATCTGCTTATTCGGGTTAAAATGTGTGCACACCAGTGCAAACAGTCTTACAAGTCTGCCAACAGGCTCCCACATGCTCAGTCTGCCTTACACGCGTGCACACCAGCGCAAACAATCTTAGAAGTCTGCCAGCACACTCCCATATGCTCAGTCTGCCTTACACGTGCGCACACTGCCCTACTCACGCTTCATGGCGCGCACACGTGTGCATGCACGCCCAGCAAGAAACTTTGGTGTAAGCAACAGTGTACACCTTCCATTTCTTGACTTTCCCATGCTTATCTTGTGGCACTCCTTTTTCCATGATATGTGTCTGACATCTGTCATGTAACACTGACCTCCAATGAGCTGCATTTCTTTCTACCATTCCCCCCTGTGATGTCACCTATCTCCTACTCTATTCCTCCCCCTTATGTATCTCTTACACTACTCAGAATGTGCTCATTTGCTATGTGACAGTGGAAATCAGTATCCTAACACTCATTTACATCAGATTGCCTACTAATGCTTAGTTACATCTCTTAGACTCAGCTTCCCCCCTTAGCAACCACTAAACGGTGGCCATGTTGTTTTTGGTCTGCTGGTCCCTGTATTGTAAATCCATGTATTGCATAAAACCCACATTTTTATGTTTTATACAGCGCAACCCGTTTGTGCGGGGCTGCGCTGCATTTAAACATTGGCGATCGCTGAAAAAAAAAAAGAATTATTTTTCATATTTGCATCGGGGTACCTTGCCAATGGCCACATATTTGGCCATTGGTATGCTGCCTGACACATATGCACCCTTTATTTGGAGCTGACATGGCTCCATTGTGATTTTTGCAGAGACGTACCCAGTTGTCAACTGAATACATTTCTGCAGCTAAAACGGCTCTTACACGGGCTGCTTTCTGCTTCGTGGATCGCTACTCTACCTCATTTGCATGCCTTTCGGCTGCAATTGAGGTATTTAGCATATCCACGCCCAGTCCGTGTAAGAGACATTTTAGCTGGTCTCTTACACGGAGTTTCGGGCTGTTCCTGGATCGCAAAGCTTGCATGGAATCTTACACGTCTCTTACACTCCATGCAAATGTGCTTATCAGCAAATATAGATGCTGGAATAACAGATTATAAAGTAAAATGCATTGTGTAGCCCACATGTTTTAATGAAAATAGATAAATACCAGGCAAACATCTGAATATTGCACAACATTCTCACAGACTGAATCCCCCCTACCAACCTGTCAGCACAATAACTCTAGACAAAGCAAACAAGTATCATAGAACAAAGGCGTACCATCAGGGATAGTTGTAAATGCTGCCGGTGTACACAATACTAGGTTTGCATTAGTATACATTAAAACAGCAGCTATACATTCTGTATCATTCTCACAGCCACTAACTCCCCTCCCAACCTCTCAGCACAATAATTCTGGACAGAGCAAAAAATGATCATAGAACAAAGGTGTAGCATCAGGCATAGTTGTAGACATTGCCGGTATACATAAAACAAACTAGCAGAGCAGGGTTTGCATTGGTACACATTAAAACATCTGTATATTCTGCAGCATTCTCACAGCCACTATCCCCCCACTACTAATATTTCAGCCCATTTGTACACAAAACAAAAATGCGATATTGAATATTCTTATGCAAGACTAGATAAAAAAAAACTACATCAAATCTGGACATTAATTACAAACAAGCCTTCCTTCCTCAGTCTCTTAGCAGAAGAATTCTGGACAAAGATAAAATAAAACTGTTACAACTACAGCCCCCCCACACACACACACACACAAATCATCTTAGTGTAACAACTCTGCAGAAAAAAAGTTATACAATCCTCTCCCTAGGTTTCCTCCTCCCCCCAGCAAAAATAAAGTTAAAAATAAACCCAGCAACTTACCTTTTCTGCAGTTGATAGAAGGCTGCTACTAATCCTCTGCTTGCTTCTACTACACACACACCAGACCTGTTCAGTCCTTTTAAATTGCCCTCAAAAGGACAGTTTTTCCGATCTTTTAGAAATTGCCCTTACAAGGGCAGTTAAAATAGAGCTGCTTTGCTGGTCCCAATGTCGTTCCAGCAAAACCTGCATCCTCTATCCATCCTCACAGCATACCTCTCAACATCTTAGCATGAAAAATCTGGACAAAGCCAAAATAATAGGGGTACAAAGGCTTAAAAATAGGGGCACTTTTTAAATATTGCTTATATAAACTAACAAACTTGTGTTCAGACTTTGCTTTAGCATACATTTTTCTGAAAGATATAAAGTCTAAAACTTAAATGTATCTGTTATTTTTAGTAACTTCAGTACTAATTACTGTATAAGAAAACCACAAATTTTATGAAGAGCAAACCAAAAATATAAAGCAAAAATCTGGATATTCTTAAAAATCTGGGCAGTTCAAATATTTGCCTAACGTCGACAATCAAAAGAACTGACCCAACAGACCACATATTAAGGTAAACCCAATCAGGAAGCTAGAACTTGCTTCTTGATTTCTACAGCCAATTAGGTCCCTTGCTTCATTGAAGATGACCTGATTGAGAGCAGCTAACAAGTAAAGCAAGGGACCTGAATGGCTGCAGCCATCAAGGAAGCAAGTTCTTTCAGGGGGAAAAAAAAAAGCAGAATCGCATGACGGCACTGCCAAAATGAACGAGGCACCAAGCAAGGAGTGGAAGCGATTTTGAAACCCGCGGCTGCTTCATATGGGGGCCCTCATACGTGGGGAGATAATCAGGGGCTCCCCTCGGCTGCGGGTTTGGCGGGTGCCTAACGCTGGCTATGTACGTGACATATATGGACACACACAAACACACATGCCAGTATTGTGAATCAAACACCTGCCTATCTCATGATAGGTATTACAGAGTGACAGCACTATCGCATGTGCTACAAAGTGTACTGACTCTTTGCTTTGACATCTGTGCTGATATATGCCCAATATATGCACAGGGGAGGCGTTACTGTTCCAGGTGTCAAGAGGTTTGCCTTCAGTGTCACCCTTACTGCATTCTACGTTGTGTGTCTTTCCCTTCAATTAGCAAAACCATAGCTTAGCAGTTACACAGGTTATTGTAGGAATGGTTGTAGCACACACCTGTGAGCTGTCTTCAGTAATCCTTCATCTGCAAAGTAACCCCACCACTTAGTAGTTATGTCCAAACATCTGTCCATACCTAAAATACAGCTTACTGTACTTTGAGCATATCACCATATACAGCTGGCAATGTTGAGGCTGCTATGCAACTGCATGATGTACTAAGACAACAGTCACCTTCAAACATCAGACACTGCACACACATGGAATCTAAACACACATCAATACATGTACACATATGCAGTCTCCATCAGTAAGTGGACTAGCAGGTCAAGATGATACATTCCACACCTTCCCCCACCATGTGTGAAACCTAGCTGAGCATTACACCATAATGGATGTTGTATTCATGTACTGGTAGGACACACAACCACTTTCACTGAGTAGCCAAGTGTACATTTATGCCAACAGCACATCAGCAAGACACACACACACACACAGCAATATTCCATGTCATGATCCAACAAACTGTTAGTTGACAGTTCCACTGTGAAGCCAGGGAACTGTAATGGTCAACAGTGAGCACATCATATTTGCCACAAACACATCATATTTGCCATATATGTGTGTGTGTGTGTGTGTGTGTGTGTGTGTGTGTGTGTGTGTGTGTGTGTTTGTGTGTGTACACATCCCGTAAGTGCATATATGTATTTACTATTTAGTTATAACAGTTGTACATAATGGTCAACAGTGAGCACATCATATTTGCCACACACACATCATATTTGCCATACACACCTCATGATTACTGGAAGAGTGCCAGCAATGTGCTCTGTTTGAGCTAGGCATTACACTTATTCAAGCATGTGTGAGGTCTGTGGCTTGTAAACATCTCATCCCAGCATGTTCTGGCTACTGTGGTAATAAGGTTAATGTCCAGACAGCACACAGCATGCATGGCTTGCAATTGTTGACATGGGGTATATGTAGGAGCTGTGGGCACACATGGCTGTACATGTCATGGACATCTCATCTGTAACTACTCAGGAACATACAGAGCATAGCTGTATTTCCCTGAGTCTGTCAATACAGGCTATGTGTGTAGGTCCTATGATCCTGTTATTTGGGTATGTTTGTAGGCATTGCATTTGGTGGACATGTCTAATGACATACATGCCACATGGGTTGTTGTATGATATGATAGGTGTCATGGGTGATCAGTAGAGAGGGAATATTACCTCTGTCAACATAGATATCTAACCTTTTGTACTGTTAACATTCAGCAGCCATGGACCTATCTTCCATGTGCATGTGTGTAATAAATGTAGCCACCTGTATGTACAAAGGACAACAACAGCTATGGTATTTTCATTTATGTTGTATGAGTGTGGGATGTACATATCCAGGACAGGTACATCTAGATCATATCCAACCATGAGGATGTTGTTTACTGGTGTACAGCAACAGTCAACTGTGTTAATGCTGACAACATCCGAGGGACCCAGGTATGTGTACAACTGACCCGATTACAAACAGTGGTATTATTGCATTGCATAACACATTATGCAACTGTGTCAGTACATGGATACTTTGCACAGATGATGTAGGGCTAGGTACAGTCCACCAGTCGAAGGTTATTTGGTGTTCTACCATACTGTTTCATACCACATGTATGGATGTGTTGGTAGTCTGAGGACATGGTGGTGGATGTATATGAGGATACAACCTAGAATATATCTTTTGCCACTGTCACCTGTACCTAACTTATCTGTGATGAATTATGTCAGTGTAGTGGTCTTTACTTGTGAGTAGCCTTTATGAATATGTGGACACCACCACCTGGAGTGGTCCGTAACAGTGTTATGGCCCACATGTCTGGATCTGAGTTATATGGTTGTAGTGCTATTGTGCACTACAAAGCCTTCAGCCAGGTGTTCCTCACTGCACAGATGTCAGTATTCCCCATTGTAGGTTCTACATTGAGCAAATGGATTACGAAAGCCACACATCTAGCACTGGTTAGCATAAGCATCCAATGCAATTGTCTTGTAGGTGTCAGGGTGTTACTTCTGTGTTTAGGACTTTTGCCTTGGAATGCCACTATATGGGTACATGCGACCTAGGTATTATCCACACTCCCTTGAATCATGGATGCATGTGCTCTGTGACATAGGCTTTTCTTCTTTCAGTCATGACATCCCTGAATGACAGACACTGGACAACATCATAATTACAGCAGGACATTGGCTCATTGTTTTGGTCAAGCAGTTGCCACTCGTACCATGACATCATTGCGAGTGGCAGTATTGTGCTTGGTATCAAATGCTACATCTAAGGTGACGGACAGCAGCAGACATTTTGTAGATGACCAAAGTTAGATATACTTAGTGGAGCGGTGCTGCTAATAATGACAACTACTAACATAGCCGGGAGAGGTCATCTTGACACCTGCACCTCAGTACAATTAGACAATGGGGCTCCCATATTATGCTTGCACATGCCACTGTTCCAAGTATAATGCCACTGTCCACAACCTGATATCAATGTATGCCTTTCAGGGCAGCCATGTGTGTGACACATGCTTTAGTTAGCATCCACCTGTGTGTCCCTCCTAACCTTTTGTCTGTCACTTCCACACATGCATGATTGTGTATACTTCACACATATATGGCAGTACTTCATGTACATGTATGCATGTGTATCACACAGCACAGGCACGGATATATTATTTACGGGCCACATACAGGTATCTGGTAGTACACCTGTATGACATGCATATATGCTGACAGTTAAGATGTACATAGCTGTAAACCTGTGTGTTTACAATAGGCGTCCATTACAATGTGTTCTGTACATCTAAGTGTATGAGCATGCACATTGTGGCCTTCTGTGGTTAGAATCAGAGTGCATCCCAAACAGCTTTGTGCTACTAAGTGTATACGCATGCCCACTGTCACCTTGTGTAATTGGAGTCAATGCATCCAAACAAGTCATGTGATTCTATGTGTATGAGCATCACCACTGTAACCCTGTATAGTGATAGTAGTTGTCCATTCCACAAATGGACATACTCCAGTTCAGGGCTTGTTGTGCTACAACTATACATCTCAGGCCTACCTATGTCGTACCTGCAGATGTGTCTTGTTTGTGCATACAGGTTGTAATGGACTCCTACGTTAAACACACAGGTTTACAGCTATGTACATCTTAACTGTCAGTATCCCTGTTGATGTCCTCAATCTTAGAAGGGCATTCTTACTGCCTTGAAATGTGTAATCTCTGTGTCACATCTCGTAACTGCGTAGTACTGTAATAGTGATCTGTAGATAGGCAAAAGATCTGATCCCACCACTGGCAACTGTGTGTGTGTATGTGTGTGTGTGTGTGTGTGTGTGTATCAGCAAATTCCTGAGTGTGTGTGGCAGCAAATGGCTGAGTGTGGTTGTGGGTGTGTATTTGTGTCTGCATCCTGTCATGACAGTGGGGTTTACTACTTTCCAAAAAGAAACCACCTTTTGCACTGGCCTTTATCCTTGTCATCTGCTAAACCACCCTCCCCCCCTCCCCACTGCAAGTTATCAGTCCTGTGATGTCACCCAGCTTAGAAGCAGAATCAGAGTAAGTGTAATTGTATGGGTTCTGTGGCACATACCCCAACTGCATACCAATCTACTAGTTACCTTTACATAGGCAAGACTTGTAAGCACAATACTGGCAAGTGTGTGTTTGTGTGACTACCCTGTAGCCAGGCATACACATGTGTTATGTCTTTTAACATGCTGCACACCACGGTAGTCATCTGTGTTGAGTGGAGTCTACAAATTATTACATAGTTAGGAATAGAAAAGAATAGGCAGTCAAGAACAACTACTGTTGGGTATGTTATTTTCCTGTGCCACTGTTGAGCAGTGACACAGATGTGGTCCCTGGGGTGTATATCCATACCCATCATTCCCCCACCCGAACTCCACAATCCCCGGAGTATATTTCCTTAGCCATCATTCCCCACACCAAACTCCACATACACAACAGCCATCCCTTCTCTGGTGAACTGATTAAGATTTAAATGTTATAAAACAAGAATTGCTTCTGTTTTGTGTACACATCAATTCCTTTGGAACCCTTCTGTGTCATAAAGGGTGTTCAGACATGTTTATATATATGGCTATAGCTGTGTCTGTGTATATATATATATATATATATATATATATATATATATATATATATATATATATATATGTGTGTGTGTGTGTGTGTGTGTGTGTGTGTGTGTGTGTGTGTGTGTGTGTGTGTGTGTGTACACATCCTGTAAGTGCATATATGTATTTACTATTTAGTTATAACAGTTGTACATATGTAAACTTGTCTATGTTGCTTCACAGAGTACAGTACATTAAAGGGTACTGTATATACATACACAAAGTGACTGTCCCATTTGTTTTTAGTACTGTGGAATACCTGTAGTAAAATGTGTATTATAAAAAAAACATGAAACATGTATACAACCCAGACGGCATAGTAGTAAGTCCAGTGACCTTGGTGTATATGGTCCAGGGTTCAAGACCTGCAAGGGTTGTTGATAATGTCATTTAGGACTGAGTAAGACACATGTAAATGTGTTTTTGTGACAGTAAGCAGTTGGTACACACAGGTAAAATACATTTACAATGCATAGTACACTTAAAATGCCCTTCTTTGGCAATCCTGCTGATGTCACCCACCTAGAAATACACCTCTGTGACTACTGTAACCCAGTAATCTCTGTAACGCTGTATTGTGATAAACTAGTTTGGTAGATGTTTTTTATCCCAGACTTGCCAAGTGTGTGTGTGTCTGTCTGCCTGAGAAGGGAACAATGCTTTTTAGAGTATGCACACTCCTTACAATTCACATACTCAACTTTGGCAAGGGTGCTGATGTCACCCACCTAGAAATACACCTCTGAGACTGCTGTAACCCAGTAATCTCTGCAGAGCATCGCGTAACTGCGTACTGCTGGAGTGTGATTTAGAACTGTGGTAGGATTCCATCCGCAACCATAGCAGTTATGTATGTTTTCTGTATGTTTCAATGTCTGTGCAGGGAACAATACATTATAGCCTACTCACTCGCAGGACATTTACAATGCCCTACATTGGTGATCCTGCTGATGTAATTCCTTGTCAAATACACCTCTGGGGAAGAAGTTCCCTACTAATCCTTGTGGTGCGTCCTATACCATTCCCATGCAATAGTGTGATATAGATCTTGGTCATGGGTTCTATACCCACACATGTCAGTTGTGTGTGTCTCACTGTCTGTTTTGTGAGCAATGCATTTTGGTCTACTCACTTGCAGGACATTTGAAATGCCCTACTTTGGTAAATCTGCTGATGTCATTCCTTGTGAAATACACCTTTGGGGATGGGGTAGCCCAGTGATCTCTGTAGCATGTGCTATAACTGTGTAATGCTGTAGTGTGATAAACTAGTTAGGTAGGAGTTCTATTCCAAGACATGGTGTGTGTGTTTGACAGTCAGAGCCTGTGTGGAGGTGGCTGCGAGTGTCTAACCATTGGACATGTTGAGCAGTGGGTTTTGTAGTTTTCCTATATAGTGGCCATATTATATGTCACAATGTCCACCTCATGAGGATTACAGATTTCAATTAGCCAAGAGACTGTGTTGGCAAGCCATACCCCTACATCTGGCAAAAGGCCTGGTGAACAAAGTAAGCAACCCTACTATTATCTAGAATACGGTCTGAACCCATGTGTTGTAGAGAAATACAATTGCCTTGAAAACCCGCTATGTTGCTAGTACCCTGCACATTGCTGACAGATAGTAAGCATGGTGTGAATGCAGTGGGGTGCAGAAGGCATGCCACCCTGTCCACCAGTACAATAGGTGGACAATGCGCCTTCACTATGTTCCCTACTGGACACCTGCAACATATGTGGTGCCATCAAATGTGATCCACAAAGGACATACAATGCATTTCACACATGCCCTGTATGGACAGATGCCACTGACACCAGGGAATACCTGTATCATGCTATCAATGCAGGTGCAGGGTCAACCTGCTGTCTATTAGCAGATCCTGCCACACCAGGTCAGGATTGGCACATTTGTTGATAACAGTCTGTGTACACAACATGTGCCAGGCAAACCAGTTACACTTAACCATGCCACTGTACATTAATATGGGGCGTGCACATCCCAGGCAATGTCCAAGTCAAGGACTATCAAACACAGACATGGCATGCATTGCAAAGCAATGGCCACACACAATGGCAACCAGGATGACAGGACAGTTAATACAATACCCATCTGTGTGGGACATTGCAGACACTACACCCCTGAACCACACTGCCAACCATTGTCAGGTGGCCTGATGCCAAGGATTACCTCTCATCCAGCCTTGTACATCCATCTTGCACAGCCAACCACTACACACCCATGAAACAATGCACACATGCATGTCAGTACTGGCACCTTGTGCCTGTGGATGTGGAGTTGTACACCTGCTCAGCAGCAGCTTGTGTTTTGTAAGTGATGGTCATGATCAGGTGATGGCCTCTGCACCTATTGCAGTCCTCCTCTAGCTGATTGCATGTGGAACAGCTGTGGTGATATTCCCATAGCCAATTGCATGGAAGCACAGTACAATATTTAGGAACATCATGTTGGTGTTTGCCCATGACAGTCACTGTGAGTGGAACCTGGATCTGGTGTTTGGTAAACAGCATCACAGATGAAATCTGGATATTCCTCAAACAACATACACAGTGGAAAATAGCCTAAAGACAGGAGGGTGATGTGCCAGACATGACTACAGCATGTATGAGTAGCTATGCTTCATTCAGACTACTGCCAATTTAACAAGTTGTGTGTGGTAATGGCTAGTCTGCATGTTTTAGTAACTGACAAGACAGTGCTCTGTTTGTGAGGAAACCCCCATCTGTAGGGTCAACTGTGGACTGGTCAGTGTGTGGAACCATTTGTTTATTGTGTTACTCACAGAACACACATCTGTGAACTGCAGAAGCACTGTGTGAGGATTGCAGTCAGTACATGGTGACAGTGATGAGAGTTACTGCCATCGCATGCCTGATTGGACATACGTCACATGAAACAGTGGTATGACAGTCACTGTCTTAGGTTATCACAATGACATGCCAATAGTGGGCCACTGTTCATAGCTGCAGTCACAAGTCATCTACGCTTTGGGCAGATGTCATGCAGTATATATGCATGTGTTGTGCTCCCTCTGCAAATGTATGACATCTGTTGTGTTTGGTTGATGGTAATATCTATGCATGCTGTTATAAGTAATCCTAAATGCTGTTGACTATTACTAAGCCTTATCTGTGTGAAAACTGCAACACCATAGGCTGTATGGGCTTGGAGGTCCCGGCGGAACCACCTGTCCCACTTCAGCTGGCCATGGCACTGGGCACCAGCACATCTGGGGCCCAGCCTTGGACCTGCACCTCTGTTGGGTCTACACCACCTTCTGGTGGAACCGCCACTGAGGGTGGGGCTTGCCCCCCCTGGGAGCAGATCCAGACAGGAACTTGTCAGCCATCGTACAGTCCAGGCCGTGGTGCATAGGGGCTCAATAAGGGGTTCCGAGGCCAGCTATGCCAGCTCGAGGGCAGAGTGTCACATTTAGATGGTGAGCCTGCCCCTCCTAGACAGCCCCCAGCACAGCCACCTTTGCGGCTGTGAAGGTGCAGTGGTGGCTGCCCATGGGTGAGTACCTCCATCCCACTGTTTCCATTTGAGGGCTCATGGGCTTGTGACTGCCAAACACTCCTCCCTGTCCAAGGTGTATCCCCCCACGTGTCACATACTGCCCCTGTATGCTGTCTTGTCTGTCATCCTACTCAACCTATCCTCCATGAGCATTCCTACTCTCCTTCCCCAACATCCCACTCTCACCTTACGAAAACGGAAACAAAAGGCCAATCTGTTCCCAGAACAACTTTTGCCCCATACATAGCTGTCCATTTCATACATGTGTCCACTGGACACATGTAACCTTTTTAATTTGCATCACAACATACTACTGATGTCCTCACCCCTCTCTCAGGCACACGATCCTGGTATGCACATGACTCCTAAAGGTTCCAGGTACACATGATGCAGATGACCCCATAGTACACACAACACTACTGGTCCATCTATGGTTACCCCATTTAACTTTTTAATGATGATGATGTTGCACACAGCACCTTGCAAGAGTACTGTTCTCACATAATGATTGGACAGGAACTGTTTTGCTAATGTAAATGAAATGCTCAAAGTAATGTATTTGGGCAATGTACCAATGTTTGCATGCATTAATGACACATGACTGTCTGAGGGAGTCCCGATATTACATAGGACAACACTACTACATAATACAGGAGTTGCTGGTGTTTCCCTTTTCATTCTTTTTTACTGCTTTGTTGTCACATGGTATGTTCTTGATATATCTATATATATATATATCTATATCTATATATGTATATATATCTGGACATAAACACATGCACATACATCTCCATAATGTAATACATTTCCTATATTGTTGAATGACTGTGCTGGATGCTATGTTTGTGATAACATCCAATGTCTGTATATCTGCCATGGCTTAGTGGTAAATCACATTGGCTGTGGTGTGCAGGGTTCTGGTTTTGAGCCTTGCAGAGGCCGTTTATTTCCCTGCTGGACAGAACAAGGGCCATCAGATACGGCATGATTAAGACACTTTTAAGCAGTTGTGAGTGGGTGCTCATGGGTTTGTGCGATGGTAAGCAGTGGTTACTTTTGGTTACAGTTTCTTACACTCAGTAACCTTCTTGATTGCTTAACTTGCGTAGGCAGTGCTTATCCCTGTGCAAACAGGCTGTAACATGCTCACTGCTGCTTAAAAGTGCTTACTCCCGCTTACCCTGCACTAATTTCTTTAAAAGAAAAAAAAGGGGTGATAAGAAAGTGGTGAAAAAGGGGCACAAAGAGGATAAGACAGTAGGCAAGGTATCTAGGGATGTGCAGGAAGGGTGTAGGGAAGGTCCATAGCTGTCCATTTCTTCTACAGCAATGGCTGTGCATATGCAATAAATTCGGCAGTACATTTGGACACTCACAACCCTGAGAGAAGGGTGAGTGCAACAATATTATGTTGTGATGCCAATTAGAAACATTTACATGTGTCCAGTGGACATGTGCAAAATGGACAGCTATGTATGGGGTGTGCTTTTTTTTGCGGGAACAGATTCCCCTTTTTTCTTTTATTTTTGGGTGAGAGTGAGATTTTGGGGAAGGAGAGTAGGTATGATCAGGAAGGATAGGTTGGGTAGGATGACAGACAAGACAAACAAGATGCATACAGGGGCAGTATACGACACGTGGGGGGGGGGGCTCCTTGGTCAGGGAGGGGTGTTTGAAAGTCACAAGCTAATGAGCCCACAAATGGATACAGTGGGACTTAGGACCCCACCCATGGGCAGTCACCACTGCACCTTTACAGCCCAGAACATGGCTGTGCTGGGGGCTGTGTAGAAGGGGCAGGCTCACCCTCTAGTTGCACCACTCAGCCGTCAAGCTGGCATAGGCGGTCTCAAATCTCCCTGTCAAGCTCCCTTTACACCACGGCCCGGACTGTACCATGGTTGACAGGTTCATGTCAGCTCACACTCCCGGGGCGCACCAGGCCCCATCCCCTGTGGCGGTTTCACTCAAAGGTGGTGCAGGGCCAACAGATGAGGAGGTCACATGCTGGGCCCCAGATGTGCTGCAGCCCGGTGCCATGGCCAGCTGAGGTGGGATAGGTGGGTCCGCTTGGACTGGCCTTCTCATACGAGCTATATTGTAGCATGTTTAAGGCAGATATGGGTTAGTAATAGTAAACAGCATTCACGATTAGTTATAACAGCATGCATAGGTATTCCCATTACCCAGGGCACCAGGTATAAAATAGCTGCAGAGCAGGCAGAACACATGCATATATGGGTAAACAGTGGCCATTACAACAACATGCAGGTTTCATTGATGGCAACAGAACACCAATATTGAAGTATTTTAACATGGCAAATGCATAGAAACAGATGAGAATATTTATAGACCAATAGGACATATGTCCCAACAAAGGTTAGGAATGTAGACATACCAAATGAGTTGTGTAAATCGGTTATTTTTGCACATATGGTAGGGGTGAGAGAGAGAGAGAGTTCAATTAACAACTAATAAATCCTTGTAGTTTTCCAGCATTCGTAGTCACTGCAGTGGTCTGTCCCTTACATGTATTATTGCACTACCCAATGGCGTTATATTGTACAATGGTATGTTTATAGATTAGTATGTACGGGACCTGTGTCTTACGTACAGGCTTGACAAGATGCAGGTGTTAATGCAACATGTTTTGAGACTGCTTGCTGCTGTCATACACTTTGAGTGAGATGCTGAGATGACAGGTATGTTTGCATATACATTCTCTGACTATGTACAAGTCTGACTATCAGTTATATGTCATTTATAGCTGCCTTCATTTCTTGGATCATCACACTAATTTATCAGGGGAACAGGGCAAAAGGCAGGTGATGTGGAACATTTATCAGGACATACTCGGCAGATTGGAACAGTTGAGGGGTATGAATATACATACCACTTTCTATTTGAACATTCTAGCATAATCTGTACAGTTAAGTGTATATATGCATACAGCTGTCTCTCTGAATATTCTAACAAACTGTGTGCAGTTGTCTGGCATGATTATGCATACAACTCACTGGCGCTCCTTCGATCCAAAGCCCTGCTGTGTGTGACAAAAGCATTACAGTTAAGATCACTGTACACTATGCTATCAGGCAATTGTGAGGCTTTCCAATGTATTTAGTCTAATATGACTGACCTGTCTGCACTTCCAACATTGTTATACAGCACTTCATACACATTTTATCTGCATTTCACAGTGTGGGTAACACTGCTGACTACAACAGTACTATTTAATAACTGCAACAGTACAACATATGACTGCAGAGTAAACAGAAGCAATGCAGGGGTTACACCTTTATTTGCAGCATATTACACAGTTCTCTATACTGGTACAACACTTTCTGAGGCTCTTATATTTATTTTTTATGACAATACATGCAGGCTTTATATTAATCTGCCTCACGACGCATCCTTTGCAGCCTAGCATCATGGGCCTGCTGGTTTGCAGGATGCTCATCTGCAGCTGTCAGAGAAGTACAGTAATATTTAGCCATACCTATGGATAGTATACACAAGCTAGGCAATTATTAACTACGTAGTGAAAGGAGTACTTAGTTCTGGGGCATTCTGCATCTGCCTTGCTTGTTCCAGGACACCCCCCCCCTTTGTCGCTTCAGATCTGCATGGTGGTGCCTGACCTGCTCACCAGTCTGGGGGATACCTGTGACACTAGTGAGGACACGGGCGAGACTGTCCCAGTCCTCCATTTTGTACTGCGAGCCCTGGTACTGGCCCTGCAGTAGACTCCTGTCATGGTGCTTTACCAGGAGCCATACCATGAATTTGGACTCCTGGATGCCCCAGCGCTGAGCTCTAAAGTGAGTGTCTTCTCTCACTCCAGCCATTCTGCCTGCAGGGGGATGCTACAACCAGTTATGAACCATATTCCCGCCTCTTTTGTTTAAGTAGGGCCGGATTCCCGCATATTTCCATAATTGGCCAGTTTCAAAAAAGGCTAAGCTATGTCTTATTCATTACAGGTTATATATGTGTCTGGTATCCATCATTCATGTGTACATACACTGTATGGGGTTCTGGGGACTTCATAACTTTATTACAGTGACACCTCAACTCTATGTTTACTGCAGTACTCCAATTCACATATTTATGGCCGGTGGCAGGTTATAGAGCGTTACACTGTACATAGATTCAGTTCACGTTTGATTTGATTTCTCCGTGGTGAGGATTAGTTTGTTGATACCTCCTTTGTATGCATTGCTATCATGGCATACGGGTTAACTACTGTGACTGTGATGTACAGGGTCCTGAGTTTTAGCATTGCAGAGGCTGTTTATCTTGTTGCTGGCCAGAACACTAGCTGTTGGGTACAGAGTGACTAAGGCACTTGAAAGCAGTTGTGAGTGGTTGTGCGCAGGTTTGCTCGGAGCTAAGCATTGCTAACCTCTGGTTACAGTTTCTTACACTCAGCCTCTGCATTGCTTCACTGGTGTGATACTCGCATACTGGTGGCCAAACAGGCTTACACCCGCTTGCTCCTGCACTTGCAAATGCACTGCATTTGGTGTTTGCATGCGACACTCACACCCCTGGGTGGGGGTGAGGATTACAATAATACCTTGCGATGCCTATTACATCAACTTACGTGCCCCCCAGTGGGGTGTTGTGACTATGTGTTCATAGGTGTTGTGTAGTAGGTTATGCAAAGACACATATGGTCATACCGTACTTAGCCATTTAAACTGGACTGTGCTGCGGTGGCACCCATCTCGGGAATGGCTGCCCATTAGGCGTAAGCATGCCGATCAACAGCACAGAATCTGTGGTCTGTCCAGAGTTTGCTTAATACTATTGGTGTGTTCCTCTTACAATCTGCACCTGTCTGGCAAATACCTGGGAACTGACACTATTAAATACAGACAAGTAATTGGGTTTAGGTCCCCACATCCTTCAGCCGAGTCATGCTAATGCATACCTATTATTCTATCAGCTTTCTAAGGTTGTAAGTGGAATATGTGCTTTCTGTCCCTATTTGCTCCCCCAGCTGTTCATGTTCTGTCCAGTGGTTTTGCTGTTAGGGGTTGAAAGGTATGGGCATAGACTCTGCCTATTTCGGAATATTACTTACATCCCTGGGGCGGTCCTAATACAACTGTGACAGCCGACACCTGCATGCCTAGGCCCATAATTGCATACCCATAGTTCCCCCACCTGCCCCTCCTCTACAGCACTCATCCTTACTGTGGGTGCAGGTGGGGTCTAACAACACCACTACACACTGCCCACTCTCCATGTGTCAGGACCCATGTCGTACGTTGTGTCGACCTATGGGTTATCAGGCTTGCACAACCTACTGGTCCATGTATGTCTACAGCCTGGTTTGATGAATCATTACAGGGACTGACTCCGATGATCAGTCATTTTTGGGGTGTCCCACAAGGGACACTGATGTCTTTGTTTCAAGATTAGACGTGGACGGTCTCTCCCACTGGTAGTATCCTGCCTGTGGCCTGGGAAGCAGTGGTGTGTTTACTTGTTTGTATGTTTCACCTGTCTAGGTGGGGGTAGTTGATGCTACGTGTTACACGTTTGTTGATTGGACCCCCCACCCCCATTTGCATGGCCTGTGAACATATGTAATTCGTAACTGCTGTATCATATCCTAGCTATTTACATGTGTATATTTACACACACACACACACACACACACACACATATATATATATATATATATATATGTGTGTGTGTGTGTGTATATATCTACATTACTATATACAGATATATATGTATATGAATGCATACATGTATATATTTATATATTGCTGTCTATGTATATCTAACAACATATGGTTGTGTGGGTGTCTGCATATGTATATATCTATATGTGGGTATGTGTACGTATTCTGTCTCTTTATGTATACATTTCTACTACAGAGAGGGAGAGGTATATCTCCATGTAGCTATGCACACACATTCCTCTACATATATACATCTACATCTGGTTATTCCGTTCTCTGCCATGTAGATTAGACTTTGCTACAGTGGGACTCGTAGCCGGTGTGGCTGCTCATTGGGCAACGCCTCTGCCCAATGAACACTTTTGCTTACATCCCTGGGGCTGTCTGTATAGACCCACATCAGCTAACACCTGCACACCTAGACCCATAACTAGCTACCCATAGTTTCCCCACCCGCATCTCCTCTACTGCACCCATCCTTACTCTGGGTGCAGGTCGGGTCTGAACACACAACTACACGCTGCACACTCTCCACTTCACGGGACCCATGTCATACATTGTCTTGACCCATGGGTCATCAGGCTTTCCCACCATTGTATTCCGGGTATGTACACACCCCAGCCAGAATGGTTGTCGTATCGGCTTCCTTGGGTTATATGTCAGTTTTTGGGGCATCCTTCAAGGGATGCTCCTGTCTGTTCCAAGATTAGATTTCATGGGTGCACTCTGTCCCCTCCCCCGGATGTAGCCTGCCTGTGGTCTGGGGAGCAGTGGACTACTTATTGTGGGTTTGTGTGTATGTTTCCTCTGTCCGGCTGGGGGGGGGGGTCTTGCTACGTGTTACATGTTTCTTGCTTGGGCCCCTCACTTCCATTGGCATAGCATGTGAACATATGTCATTCTTGTGTGCTGTTTCATATCATAGCTGTATATCTTGTGTATATCTATGCACACACACACACACACACACACATATATATATATATATATATATATATATATATATATATATATATTCCTGCAACTATATATATATATATATATATATATATATATATATATATGTCTGTAAGGCAATGCATAACCCTGCGCAAACGCACTTAAACATGCTTATTGGTGCTTATATATGCTTACCACTGCTTATTTATGCTTAAACCTGCTTACTAAAGCCTTATTCATTATGACACTGACACTTCGCTCCAGTTTACTTTTAATTGTTATTATGCGGGTTATACAGCAGACAGATGTCAAAATATATTCATATACAGATTACCAATGCAAAATGGAATGTGCTGCAGTGGGATTCGGTATGGGAATGTCTGTTCATTAGGCGGTTGCTCTAACCACTACACTATTGCTGTGTTGCTTCATTTTCATATATACCCATATAACCATGGATCCTAATTTCCCAAACACCCACCACAGCACTTCACTGACACAGCAGTCATCCATTCTCCAGGTGGATACAGTGTATCCACACCACTACACATTGGCCACTCCCTACTCCTGTAGACCCATCCCATGGGTTGACACACTCCATGTATCCTCAGACATCCCAAAAGTATAGTCCACACACATTGGTGAAATGAGTGACCAATAGGACACTATTCACAATTTTTGGGTTGTCCCACCTGGGACACCCACTTTATTTCAAGATTAGATTCTATACTTCATGACATCATTACTCACATTAACATGACACTACAATAAATTAATAACTATGACTATGTGGTAACACACACTTTAGTTTAGTGATTGGTATTGCCGTAGGAGGTAGATCACAGGAATGATTCCATGTGTGAGAAAGTCCTCACATTTGATTTTTTGAGAACAGCACTGACTTTGGACAATGTACACACTTCTGCATTTTTGCAGATTCGTCCCTTCCCTCTTATGCACAACCTATTATTGTATCTACTATCAAGATTTGTAGGGGCACTTTCATGTTATTTATGTCTTCAAAAGGAATGAATGTGTTACAGGGAATGTACTTCTACATATAGATGTATGCATGTGTGTATGCATATATACTTATAACGAACTCGCTGACCTCCACAAGGCGGTCCAATTAGAACCAGGCCATCCAACCCTGAAATGCCTGGATCCATAATTTCATACACATGGTTCCTCTGCCCCACCCGAGTTTGACATACACACAAACCATCCATTCTCCGGTTGCTGTCACAGCCATGACACACCTCCACATATTGCCCTCTCCCCAGAATTAGGGACCCTACACGTATGTTGTCCCAACCCATGTATCATCAGGCTCTCCCACCATTTAGTCCTTAAACATACCTGCCCTTGCTTGTGTAATAATTGGATGTCCAACCATCCTAGAAATGTTTCGGTAGTCCCACCAGGGACTACCCTGAGATTGTTTGTAAAGTAGACTTAGCAGATCGTCAATGTTACTCCCACTGGTAGGATCCTGTCTATGGTGTGAGTAGCAGTGCTTTGCTCACCCCTGCCCAGCTTGATATGACATACACTGACAGCACGAAATAATACTGGAGTTGCTGTTGATACCCTTCTCATTCTTTTTGTATGCTTTATTGTCACAACGTTCATTCTTCAAAGAGATATATATCTATACATCTATATAATCTATATATCTATATACATATATATATATATATATATATATATACATATATATATATATATATATATATATATGTATTATATATCTGTACATACACATGCACATACATCTACATAATTATATACATTTCCTATGCTGGGCACTGCTTACACCCGCGCAGACGCACTCAGACTTGCTTACTGGTACTTATATATGTTTACTACTGCTTATTTGTGCTTACATCTGCTTACTAGTGCCTTATTCATTATGACACTACCACTTTGATTGAATGACATTAGTTAAATATTTCATGCGGTACTCCATTTCACATTTACATGTTATTAAGTAGGTTATACAGCAAAATGATGTATAAATATGTTCATATACACATTCCACATGGAAAATGATATGTGCTATAATGGGACTCGAACCGTGAATGCCTGTTCATTAGGCGATGCTCTAACCACTACAATATCGACAATAATGTTGATTCTGCATGTTTTTTTTCTATTTGGATGATTTTGATGGGCAAGCTACACTAAAAGCTTTGTAAGCTGACCATATTACTATGCTATCACTAAGTTTCCCGCGCAGGTAAACTTAACTAATGTTAGCTGAGCAACATGGCTACTTTTCAAGATAACTAATGATTAAGATCATATACTTGGTTTAACCTATAGTAACGCCTCTACAGGCCTTACATAACTTTGCATAACGGGGAATTGTTATTGAGCATAGTATTCACTGTGTATCACTGTATGTAAGGTAAATCCTATGCTTACATTGTGTATAGTATGTAAGACATCCTCACCTGATGGCACAGCCTTGACTGCAACTACGTTTCCCTCATGGAAGTGATATTGGCCACTGCCTTAACATTTTCTGTTACTCGCAGTCAGTGCCGATGCATCACTTTCAGTAGCAGAACCTAATTCTCCATAATTGAAAAGTCTACTGATACAGCACTTTATTAGCAAGCCTACAACCATACCCATTACAAAGTTTACACTTATTTACCTATAGTAGTTAAGGGATCATATAGCATATCTGTATACCCAATGTCTCTGTATGCTTGATAGACTTAACATATATTGTCTCCTGTCTTGATTGACTAACTGCTTTCATTACTGATAGAATATAACTGCCTTAAGAGACCTTTTGAAGTAGGCTATTTTAATTGCTGCTTGTCTCTTACTGATAGTATTTCATTTTTTTACAAATGTCTGAAGCTTTTTACCTTCCCACCTGCTGAGATTTGCAAAGATTATTAACCTGTATTGTGGTTTACAGTCATAGTATTGTTAGGAAATGTGCAATTATCTGCTTGGCAAATGTTGCTTACTATTGCTGTACTAAAGTCATTTTTTTCTCCTTTACCTATTTATTTCTCCTTTGATTCCATTCCAACAAGTACCTATCTCTCTAATCTCAATATTCCTGCCTTTGGACACTTGACTCCCTCTCCTACCGTCTGCTTCATCAAGTGTCTCCTACCCTTGTTCCCTAATAGCAATAAGGGAAGCAAGAAAGTATGTTATTTTCCTACATTTTCAGAAATGTGTAGAGCAGTACTAATTACTTGTAGGTGGTTTAAAGGTTGCTTCTAAGCCAGGACTGCCTGCAGCCATACCTTGTAGTTTGTATTTTTCCCCACAACATTTTTTTAAATAGATTCCATAAAATAGCCTCTCCCACCTTCCCTTGACCAGACTTCCCCCACTTATAATTTACTTCTGTAATTAATGACTTTGTCCACTAGGTGGCACCCTTACCCAGCTCTACCAATCCCTCTACCTTATAGCATATTCCTCACAAAATTCCTTGTCCAGTACTTTGCTTCTCTTCAGTTCACTAAGTTTTATTACTACCTTAGCACCTTTCTCCTATCATCCCTCCCACCACTCTGCCTGCCTCTCTTTGTACCTACATTACTTACCTTCCTTCAAAGCACTTTTTCTCTGATTGTTCCTCATATGCGTCTTCCTTCTCTTGTCTCTATTCGCTCCGTTCGCCCTGCAGGCTCACTCTGCTCCCCTACCCTACCCCCAAATTCCACCCACCCCCAGTAGCCCTAAACTTATACTTCTAAAACCACACCCTCTTACACACACAACAAATCGGGTGCTCCCACCATCCTAGATAATTGAGCCACACCTACTCTTCACTTAATCATTCTCTAACCCTAATTAATTACAATCTTAACTCAAAATTATACCTCTCTTCCTGTCCTAGGCCTTTGCTAATTACCTATTTCCTTACCAATTCTACCATCATGTCTACCAAAACTTCCTCAACCCTACCTAAATTACTATTCTGTGCCACACTCATATCTGTACTAACCTCAGCATATCTGATAACCTCCTATGAACACCCAAATATTTCTCAATTTAACCATCCAAGAAAACAAACAGTCTTACACACTTTCACAGTCACCCATAATAATATTACTATTACATCCACACCTAGACACATACTAGCTAAATACCACAGACTTACCCACATTAAATACAATAACATAACAACAAAGAAATTCCGTTACCAAATTAGTAACATACATTATCTTTTGCTTTCACTAAAAAAGCATTCCTTACAGGATGGAGACATACATCCTAATCCTGGCCCACATAATGTCCTATCCACTGGACATCTCACCAACAATCCCTCTATTCCTCTGATCCCCAACAAACACCCCAACTCTCTCCTCTCAATATCCAAAGTGTGAATAACAAAGTTCCCCATCTTCATGCTCTCCTTGATGTACACTCTTTTGATATTTTATGTTTGACAGAGACTTGGCTAAAACCTAAAGCACATGATAATTAAATTATCCCACCAGGTTATAACATATTTAGACATGACCATATAAAAAGAAAGGGAGGGGAAGTAGCACTTCTTTTTAAGGATGGACTACAAGTCACCTCTATACCCTATAACCCACCAAAGGACAACCATGCTGAAGTCCTTATTTCCAAATTACAGATTAACTCTAGTAAATCCTTATATTTCTTATGTATCTATCTACCTCCTGGAAACAATATCAGTGCACTGGGGGATATTCTTAGCTGGGTCTCAACATCCTGTCCACAAGAAACTATAATCTTAGGTGACTTTAATATAGGCTGGAAGAACATCAATACTGAACATCCTACCTCTCACATTAATCTTCAAGGTTTCTCTCAGACCATTACCTCCCCAATAAGAATAAACAAACCAAACAAAAAAGAGAGCACTTTGGATTGGATCCTTATTAATAACTACCACCAAAATTACACAGTTGGTATCCTCCGTGATGATGTAAGTGACCACTCCTTGACCTATATAGTCAGGTAAAAGTTTGATACCTCTCACCTAACATCATATAGGACTATACCGACCAACAAGCATTTTAACCAACACCTTTTCCAGAGTGAACTCAGTGCCTGTGATTGGTCTCAATTAAAAACCCTCCCACTTGAACAGGCTGTCAAATACTTCAACTCTAAGTTCTTAGAAATCCTAGACCAGCATGCACCTAAACGTACTATCAGAACTAGGTCCAGACCTGTCCCCTGGCTTACGAATGAAACCAAGAAAAAAATCCTCCTCAGAAATAAAGCCTGGTCTAGGTGGCGAACTACCAAAAATACATCAGATCAACAAATCTTTAAACATATGAGAAACATGACAAAAAAAGAAATTCTGTCAGACAAAAAAAACTTTTACTGTAAAATGCAGCAAACAAACCAAAACAATCCTCAAAGATTCTGGGCAAGTATCAATAGACTCCTTTATCCAGGTAACTCCAGAACACAACCCCCAACAGGTGCAACACATGAGACTCCTATTCAAACTGCCAATGCTTTCAATTCCTTCTTCACAGAGACTATCCAATCACTAGCCAGTCAACTAGCTCCTGATAGATCCAGTCTTCTTAACTCTTTTCCCAGATGTCTTCCTACCTTCCAATTTTTGCCCCCCTCAACAAATTATCTATAAACTAATTTTAAAACTTAAGCCTTGTACTTCTTCTGCTGACCAGATCCCAGCTGAATACCTGCAAAAAGCAGCTAAAGAAGTAGCTTACCCTATATCCATCCTGATTAATAGAACTACTAATGAGGGAACCATTCCTGACATTTGGAAAATCTCACATATTTTCCCCCTACACAAAGGTGGCAACTCAAATGAATACTCTAACTATCCACCTATAGCCCTACTATCCCCCTTAGCAAAAATAATGGAAAAATATATTCACCATCAGCTTCTGAACATTTTAATTCAACATAACATACTTGCTGAAAGCCAACATGGCTTTAGGCCATTCCACAGTACTACTACTGCCCTCATCTTTTACTGATACCATAAACAAAAACCGCAATAACAATGTTCTCTCTTCCTCTCTATTTATTGATCTCTCAAAAGCATTTGATATGGTAAACCACTCTCTACTTATAAATATTCTGAAATCACTCTCTCTTGATACTATGGCTGTACAGTGGTTTACTTCCTACCTCAGCAATAGGCAACAGGCTGTGCTCTGGGAGAATAAACTATCATCCCACCTTCCAGTCTCACTGGGTGTCCCTCAGGGCTCCATTCTAGGCCCTCTCTTATTCTCAATATTTATCAATGATCTCTACCTAGCTATTCCTCAGGCAACCTGCATACAGCATGTAGATGATTCAACTTTAATCTGTGCAGCTGAATCTTCATCTGAACTACAATCCCTAACTCAGAAAATATTTAACGTAGTAGAGACTTGGTTCTTAAAACGTTGCCTCCTCTTGAATCCCAAAAAAACAAAGCTCCTTCTCTTTACTCCTACCCGTAAATCCATGCCTTTAGATTTCTCTGTTATTTCTAACAATGGCACCCTCATATCCCCTGATTCTACCACCAAACTCCTACGAATTACAATAGACAATTACCTCAGCTTCAATACCCATATTAATAACACTATAAAAACAGTCAACAGAAAAATGGGCTCCCTATACAGGATCAAATACTTTCTCACTCCAACAGCCAGAACTACTATTGCAAACTCTCATCTAATCTCAACACTTCTTTATGCCTCACCAATTTACACCAAACTATCCAAGAAGAATCTTCTCAAACTAACTACAACTTACAATAACATTGCTAGATTTGCTACTGGTAAT